>NC_046160.1:64465520-64765520 GCF_011064425.1 Rattus rattus
GAGAGAAAGAGAGAGAGAGAGAGAGAGAGAGAGAGAGAGAGAGAGAGAGAGAGAGCTGTTTATTCAAGAGTACATGATTTTGCAGTGTTCCTGGATTCAAACTTGACTCTGCTGTTAACTGGCTAATTCAGTAATTAAGCTTCACACCAACTCTCCCTCCCTATTTACTCATCAATAAAAAGGAAAGAGTTAGGTAGCCTCATGGCCCCTTACCACTTTAAGAGCCTAAATATCACACGGCAGAGATCATCATTAAGCAATCGTGAGGAGCTCCGATTTTAACCCCATCCACACCCCGTCTCTGTATGCCCAGCTGCAGATGAACGTCGCGAACGTTGAGGCTCTTTGTTTTTGCAGCCGTGTAAGAAAGCAGTGGAGCTCAGTGTATAGAAAACAGTCATCTACATGGAAAGTAGACGCCACCTGTGATGAACACGGAAGCACACAGGCTTTATTGCATGGAGTTGTCTCTGGTGTACATGAGAGCTGAAGGAGAAACACATACAGACTTTGAAGTCTGACAGATTCACGGCCAAGGCCCAGCAGCACCACCAGCCAGAGATGTATCTCTCTGTCTCTTTCTACACTGACCTCATGCTCACTGTTTCTTACCCGAACGGAGCTGAACCTGATGTCCAGTCTCAGCCAAGTGCTTTCGAGGCTCACAGGAGAATGTAGATGACACTTTCAGAAGATTTCCAGCACAATGCCACTCCTCAAAGGATAGCGTATGCATGCAGTCCACATACATACACACAGATACATACATTCACACAAAGCGTATGTATTCTTTGATAAGATTGATTCACTGAATTTTTGTGGAAAATAGCATTGTGCTTTGCTAATGGGAAACTGAAATTAACCATTCAGGAGGGATAACAGTTTCATTTTCTGATTTGTAAATCAGGAGGAAATACAATGAGAAAGAATAGAGAGATCACCAGACACTGTATTTTTGAAACATCACCAAACCTTGAAAACTGCTCCATTGAACCCCTTATCTGTGTCATGACTGCTAATCATGTGGACGACCACGGCTATCCCTTCCCTCCCTAGCTATGTAGTCTCAAAATCGTAGTAACTCTATACATTCATGTGTTTGTTAAATTTTATTCCCAATTCCTCCAGGATAAATGCCCCCAGGAGTGCCCATGCACAGGGTTGTCCAGGGACCAAAGCCTAGAACAATGGCCAGTCTGTGCTAGGTGCTCTGAGAAGGAACTATGCAGACTTTGAATACATACTTCCACTGTTCCTCGTCCATCTCCTGCTGAGCCTTGGTGAGCACTGCTTTGGTCACCCTGTGTGCCTAGGGTGGTGCCTGGCACGTGACGGGCACTTCAGAAATGTTTTAGGATGAGGGCTTTGGGGGCGAAGGGAGTTTCTAAATTCCTGCAATTTAAAAACATTAAAGTCTCAATCATCCTGCCTGCTCAAGGAGTTTCTTAACCTTTAGTTTCAAATGGATGTTTCAAGGAAAATGACTTCCACTGCCCCTTAAATGCAGAGCATTCAGCTAAATAACTAGACCTTTCAGGAGTTTCTGAGAAGATGAAGACAGGGGGAGAAAAATTCAGCTCCATATCCGCGGTTGCAAAGGCTGTGCGCTGCATTCATCCAAACTCACGCTCCCCACACTGGTTTGTCAAATCCTTTATTCAAATATCTCATTATCTAAGACAATTTTGTACTTACTGTCATGAAGGCTTATGAAACCTGCAAACTTGTCTTGCCGGAGCAGGTACAATTTAAGCCAGTGATTGTTCTAGAGAGAAAGGAAAGGTGATGCATGGCACCATGGTACAGATGAGAGCAGGCAGGGTAGGCAGCCTCACAGCTAACCTCTGTTCTCCGGGGGGTTTGTTTAGGCTCCTCAGACAATGCCTGTAGCCTAAAGAAAGAGGGAGAAAAATTGTAAGTCTTCATGTATAATTTTTGTTGTTATATCTAAACTGATAGTTGAGGGCTAGGATCTGAAACAATATTTTATAGAAGTATCATGTTGAAGTTTTTGCAGGTTTCAAAATATTTAAATATGTAAATTTCAATGGAGAGATGTTCAGATTTTTTGATAGTCTAATGATTTTAAGCATCTCATTTCTAGTCACACACTGACAAAAGATGTTCAGATTGCAGTGTGAGTAGGTTTCTATGGTTACAGTTGTTTCCTAGCATTTTAGTGACATCTTTTGTGAGCATTGGCTGCTTCACTTATTTGTCACTAATGTATGTGTAGAACTATAGTTAATAGCCTTGGGCGGACAAAATTTTTTTTTCTGAATGGCTGCATTGTTTTTTAGCAGCATTTTTCAATAAGGTGACAATGCATTAGAATACTAATGGTATGTATGGTATTTTAAGATGTCAAGTTTTCAATAAAATGATAATGAAAATTTTGCATTTCATTTAATAGTTAAATATTCATGAATTTTCACAGCATGATGAACTGAGTGAAAAATAAAGAAACTGTATAATGTATAATACTAAACATCATAAATTAAGTTTCTTTTCATAGAAGCTATTCAAGAGTGTTTAATATATGGTTCTTCATGAATTTAGACCAATGTGAGCTAAATTAAAGGCATCTAAAAAGGAAACTTGTTTAAACCAATTTAACATATTTTAACACAGCATGTTTACAATGTAACAATATAAAGGAAAATGACACATTACAAACAATATGTACATTATATAAAAATTATGATGACTAAGTGAGGGTGTAATCAGTAGGCAAGAGCATTTTGAAAAAAGTAATTATGAAACAGGAGATGGAGGGATACACGAGGTTGAGACTGTGACTAACGGGATAGAAACCGGCAGAATTTAAAGGTGACGTGAACTGATTCATTTAGCTACTGGGTTAATTTCTTGATGACCTAGGGGGGAGCACTATGCCATCTTCCGGCTCCAGACTGGTCCACTCGTAAGCCGTGGTTAGAGTAAAGCAAGCATTCTCCCAGTATTGGAGTCTGAAAGATCTCGTTCAATATGTTTTGTTCTCATCTACATAATATGCAGCGGGAATATTTTTAAATGTGGGCATTTATTTTATTACTTATATAAAGTATACAAAACAAATACTTGCTTCTGATTAATATGTGCAGATAAGAATGTGCAGATAATTCTAAATAAATCAAATAGTTTTTTTTTAAATGATAATTGTACTCAATAAGGAAGGGTTGCTTGGCAGCAGCAGTCAAATATCCTAAGTAGAAAGAAGTGTCCTAGGGCTGAGCATGGTGCCGCATGACTGTAACCCCAGCCCTTGGGAAGTAGAGGTAGGAGGATCAGACCTTCAAAGTCATCTTTCTCTAGGTGGTGAGTTTGAGTCTGGCATGAACTACAGGGAATCCTATCTCAGAAAAACAAAGCCACAACAAAAATAAATGAAACAAAAGTGTACCCCAAATAAAGATACATGCAAACTTATTTCTTGTGTCTTAGGGCTTAATATCTCTACCTTGCCGAATGAACTATAGTAAATCTCTAATATAACAATTTAATAGAGAAGCTTTCCTTCCTTGCAGAAACACCAACTCCCATGGCTTGCTACAAAGGATGCCCCTATGCTAAGTATTTGGAGATGCTGTGTGGGGAGTTCGGCTGTCAGATAAGTGAGAAATGGGATTCTACTGACTGATTTCTATGCTATGGAAGATTGAGAAAGAAGCTATCACTTAAATTCTTATCAGACGCATCTCTTCAATCACTAGTTAACCTGTCTGCCAACCTCCTGGCTGTACCCTGCTGGCTGATCAAGTGTCCCACTGACCCATTCCATCAAGACCTGTATGAAATTGAGAGAGACCTTGGACTGACACGGCAAACACAGATATGGCTCCTGACCAAAGGAAACTCAGGAACACAAAGTAGATTTTTTTTAAAAAAAATGTATCCTGGTAGATGCTTCTAATCTGCCAAGAAATGTAGATGTAAGAGACAAAATTCTACTGAATTCAGATTTCTAATTAGATTACTACCCTCTTCCCAGAGGTATCATGGTGATTAATTCCTTGTGGATTTTTTGTTTATTGGTTGATTGATTGAATTTTTTATCTTGAACAAGGGCTCACTATGTATAACAGGCTTCAAACTGGAGATCTTTCTTCCTCTTTCTTCACAATGCTTACATACACATGTGCACCACTATGCTCTATTACCCAGCTTGTTAATGTCTAATAGAGACAGATAAGAATACAGATTGATAAATGAAGGGGAGAATCAAAGATAATCCTTTAAAGATTTTAGGCTTTTGATGTTTCCTAAGCCCTATTATTGGTAATTCATTTAGCAGCAGCTAGAGTCAGTAGGGAATTGATGGATGAAAGATGTTAAAGATTTCCTAAACCTTAGCGTCATTAAAATTAATATAGGTTGTCTTAGTGATCTAGTGCTGTGAAGAGACACTATGAAGGCAACTCTTATGACAGAATGCATTTAACTGGGGGCTGGCTCACAGTTTCAGAGGTTTAGTCCATTATCACCATGCAGCATGGCAGCATGAGCACCATGCCTCCTAATCCTTCTAATCCTTTCAAAGAGTTCAACTCTCTGGTGACTAAGCATTCAATGAGCCTGTAGGGGCCATTCTTAAGGTATTCTTATGCAAAAAAAATTCATAGGTATAATGTAGTGATTTATATCTAACTGAAGAAAAAAATGCATTTTGAACTAGAAAGCAGAATGAACTAAACTTTCTAGTTAGCAGCTCTCTTCTCCATGAAAGTAGGTTGACATTGTCAATCTCTTTCTGCTCTAACTTGTGCTAAGCACAGAATTTAATGAAGCTGGTTGCTTTAAAAAAATGATAAATAAGACAAAAAGACAAATTGGTATGAATCCTTAAATGAGGCACTGAAAGTAGTCAAATTCACAAAATAAAAGTGTGGTTATAGGATGTGGTAATAGGGAGTAATTTATTAAAGTTTTAGTGGTTTTAGTCTGGGAAGATCTGCAGTGATGAAGGGTATATGACATGAGTATATTAAACTGTACACTTAAAGTGACAAAAACTGTAAACCTGGGATGTCTATGTTGTAACAATAAAAACCACATAAATTGTTTAGAGGAGTGTGTGTGTGTGTGTGTGTGTGTGTGTGTGTGTTTTTAATCTAATCTACTGAGGCAAAATTTGCCTTATTCATAATTTTGGACATATAGTCAAATAAGTGGCATTTTATTTAGTCTGTTAGCTTGGTAAGCACCACTCAGAATCTTTGGTTTTAAGTATAGTTTTATCAAAAAGTCCCTCGTTAATTTTAGATAAACACATTTGGCTTTGGAACCATGGAATAAAACAATTACAACATGCACAATCAAAACTCTCCATTCTGGAGCCTTAGGGAATATAATGATTAGTGCTCCTAGCAAGGCCATCTCTTTAGAATACATCTGTGTCTATAACAGAATGAGCAAAGAGAAGAGTATCAACACAGATTGTGGCTACTGCATTTTTTATGCATTTCTGGGCTGAGAACCAACACCATTAAATATCACCACAAATGGTTAGGAATGTTACCGAACTGGAAAAAAGGAGATGTTTTCCTCCCACACAAACATCATCCAATGGGAGTGTTATGCTGATGTTTTTTGTTTTATTCTGGGGTGATTCTGGTAGTCATGAAGAGAAATGAGCCTAATGCCTTTCTGCAGAGACTGCACAAAACTGAACACCTCTCTCCATCGTCAGCTAGAATTGGGCTAACAGCAAATGCCACCTTTGGTTTTGAAGTGTTATCCCTTTACCCCGAGGTTGCCCTGATTGCAAAATGCCCACTTCTCTGTTTTATCAAGCAGCAGCAGTGTGCCACCGCCACTGCTATTACGGCATTTCCGGCAACTAGTTTCATTGCAGTTGGAGAAAACACGTTGTTGAAACCCAAAGGAAAATCTGCCACGTTTCCATTCAGACATATGGCAAGGGGGGAAAAAGGCTTAATAACCAGTAATCAGAGTCTGCCTTCTCGGGGTGGAAATCTACTGCGGACAAAACAATTTACAGTGCACTGGACGAAAATAGTGCATCGATGTTGTTCTTCGGGAGATAGTAAAATAACTCCTGCTCATCTGATATCCCAAAACCAGGGGGAAAGAGTTCAGATAATGTTAAGATCGATAGAGTCACAAAAGCAGAGTCAGGTAGGAAATACATCTTGAAATTACTGTCTCGCTCCCTTAGCACAGAGGCAGCCAGAAGGCCATTATGAGGGGCAGTATTACAACAAGTTTTACTTCAGAGAATCACTGAAATTAAGGACAACAAAGCTGTACTATGCACCCACCTAGAACAGTGATGACCATGATGAGCTGTCTGAAGTGTTTTTCCCTTTCAGAAAATAGGCCTCTGATCATTGCTCACAGCTGAATTCGGAAGACTGAATCATCAAAATTTACCTCTTAATATATGTCCAACTGGCATTTGAATGTGAATGTATATTTAATACAAAACTAATTTAATCAAATTAAAGAGGCCTCATTGAAGTCCAAACTTGGGTGTAATGAGGAAATACTCTATTTCTTCACTATGTGTTAGACCCTTTAGCATAGCTTCTTTCCAAAGTACTCCATTCTCAGAATAGTCTCCCTTTCTGCCTATGCCTTGTGACCCCTGTAGGCAAAAGTATACCTCCATCCAAGCTTCCTAGGGCTACACAGAGCATGTGGCCCTGCGGCAGAGGCTCCTCTGGGTGTGCAGCAGGCAGTGGGATTCTCTTGGCAATGAAAGAAAAGGTGTGTGATTCTTATTTTCCCTGGCCGCAGGAAATCCATGTTTGAAAAACTGCGCTCGGGTCAACAGCATATCAAATCAAAACATGTACGACCAGAAGTCAAATCTTGCTGTTTTTTTAAAGTTCTATATAATGTAAAATTCTATATAATGCAGCAAAGTTTGAGACATATCAAACTGTTGTTAATTATTTACTGATAAAACCTATCTTCCTGGCAATAAACATTTATCACTGCTTGCCTTCCTAGCATTTTTCAGTCCTTAATAAACCAGAGATGTCCACATGAAGTTGAGTTCTCGGGGTAAAATAATAAAAAGCAACCCCTTTTGTCTTTAACTCCAGGTCATGCTGTGACTCACAAGACTCTTACTAGTTTTCCTTGATGGGTATGTTTTACTACCCTTCTTCTAAGAAGGCAGCATGGTTTCTGACATAGACCCGACAAGGGCAGAGTTTTGCATAGGAAGTCTGTACTTTGTCAGTGTGCTCTAGTTTTCCAGTATGGTTTAAATCATGTTCTGGAAAAAGCTAGAGTCAGCTGCACCACTGGACTCTTTTCTTTGTGTCCTCAGACTCCAAACCTTATTTCCACCCAGAAGCATTATGCAGATGTTGTCCTTGCACCTTCCATTCCAGAAAACAATATAACCAACTCTCATTTAAATCTCTTCTTTCCCACATATCTGTTAATAATTTACCTCACATAACAGTTCAAAACTGATATTCATTAAACACTAATTCCTCTATGAAAAATTCATTTCTGTATTCTGGTTGAAAGTCGTAAGTTGCTAGTTACTTCTATCTTCTGTATTCCTTAAAGACCCACTGAGCTTGAGTTCACGAGATGGTTTAGTAGGCAAAGCACCAGCCAAGCAAGCACAGCGAGCTGAGTTCATATCTCCAGCATCACTTAAAAGCCAGGCACGGCAGCTGATCCCTAGCACTAGAATGGCAAAGACAATCCCTGCAACTGGACAGCCAGCTCAGCTGAACCACTGAGCTCCTGGCTTGAGGAGATACTCTGTCTCCAAAAAGAAGATGAAGACCAACAGAGCATGATACCTCATATCAATCTGTGGCCTCCACATGCAACTGCACATGTGAGTGCACATGCTTGTGCATACACTTGCATACACATGCATGGAAAGGGAGAGAGGAGAGACGAATGGAGGAAGGGGTGAGGTAAACAGAAGTGGGGAGGAAGGGGAACAGGAAGAGAGAGCAAGGGAGAGAGGGAGAAATTGAAAATCAGTAAGCTAGACAGTTTACTTTTCTTAGAAGGCATCATGCCTGTCCACATCTGTATACATGACTGTCCTGACCTCTCCTGCTAAGCTGGTTGATGCATTTTGGAAATAGTCAACCTTATAGAAACACTTCTACCTTGCTAAGTCTTAGCAAATTATTTTTGTGGTATCCTCCTTTCATTTTTTCCCAATAATTAAAATATGTAAAAATAAGAATTTAAGAAGAAAAATTAAATCATTAACTCTGTCATATCATTATATTCATGTTAATTTCCTAGAGTCTCCTTAAGAAATTTTGGAAGCCTATGTGAATTCAGAATATTTTGATTTCTAAGTTTTCATGTAATATGTTTTTATTCCCAAGTTTGAGGGGATTGCTAATCACTTGCACAAAAAAAAAAAAAAGTGCATCTGAGTCCGTCTGAAGAAGGTCTGGGAGTGAACACAGGAGAGTCTGGGAAGACAGTGAGAGGGGCAAAGACAGTCAGCAGACCCAGTCACAGAAAGCCGAAGTATTGATGAGTTATGTACACTACTATGATTCTAACTGGAGTCAACAATAATCAAGTGCTTACTGAAGACTTGCACAAGGCAATACAAAGCATGTAGGAAGAAAAGGCGGGGAAGAATTGCCCCTGGAGTTGTGGTCTGAAGCCACCGTTGATTGTAAGCATACCATTTTCTCACCAAGAAGGAAAACATGCCATTGATTAATGTTTGCCATGTCATCAAAAGGCGTTATAAACTGGCTACTGACTTCAAAACGCTAATATACAAACAATGCAACAACAAAAGCAAGTCTTGGGATCAATGATGTAACACACATACTTGAAGGGATAGGAAATAATACATGTCCAGCTGAATCCAGCGCTATAGAAGCCATTGCTACAGAAGCCACTGTAACTACCTGCTTACTCTGAATCACACAGGCAAAGTCTTCAAAGAAGAGAGAAGGGTGTGCACATTTCCTAGGGTTGCAGGTTACACCCAGTTGGCAAATCCCTCCTTGTTCCCTGTTCATGAGACAGCATCAAATGTCACATTCACATCTGACGTCCTTCTCACCCTGCGTTCAAGACATCTCCCATAGCCATCTGCTCTTCGGTAGCAATGCCTGATGTGACCTTACTTCTTCCGCATTCTCTGCCAGTTCTCTCTCAGCACTGAGAAGACATGTCCTCCATATTCCCAGCTGTAAGCAAAATGATCTCAATACCTTGGGATGGCAAGATGGCTGGTTGTAAACTGTTTAACTTGCCATTCTAGGAAGTGAGATCTGACTCAAATAGAACGTCTATTCCACCCCCCCACGGAAACAGAAAATCTCTTAACATGTTTCTATTGAATGGACTCATTAGATCATTTGTCTCCATTCCTTCTCCATGACTTCTATAATCCTGGCTGATTGAGCATACTGGACTAACAAGTCGTGTGTGTGTGTGTGTGTGTGTGTGTGTGTGTGTGTGTGTGTGTGTGTGTGTTTCCCATACAATTAGTTGTATATAGTTGTATATCAATCTTGTCCAAGCTTATTTATGCCAGTTTGATTTGTCCTTATAATTAAATTTGAAAACTGATTTTAAAAACCATGAGTACAGGAAGAAAATTGATTCCATAAGAACTTAGTTGTATGCTCCATTCCAAAATGTCACTAAGACATGATGCCCAAGTGCAAATGGGAAGGAAGGCTGCAACAAACTGAGAACATAAGTCACAGACGTCTCTTGATCTTGCCCCACCTCAAACCTCTCTTCTCATCTCTTAGTTTTGCCCCAATTTCAAACAAACCAAGCCACCATGTGTGCCACCAGTCCAAATGATATACAATGTTTCATGTGATTCAGAAATGCCAGTTTCAGACTCACACTTCAGGAAATTGGTTTGGCCAGGAGTGGTGGCACACATCTTTAGTTCCAGCACCGGAATCTCTGATAAGCCTTGACTACATATCAGGTTCGAGGCCATCCAAGGTTACATAGCAAGACCTGGTCCCAAATAAGCAAACAAACACCACACCAAAAAAGGAGGTAAAGTAAGAAAGTATTTGGCCCTTCTATAAGAGTTTGGTAAATAAATGTGTGCTCGTACATTTGTGCTAAAATATAGGATTTACATCTGATAATTTCTAATGACTTACATCTGATAAATTCTAATGATACTTTTTCCAGGCTTTCAATTTATGAAGTTGCCATTGGTCCCAAGTAAAAAGAAATAAACTCAGCTCCTGATCTGGGTGACCCCAGGTCCTTACCATTTCTACATTAAGTGGACCCCCTGTGTTTCATACTTCTCAGCCCTCCAACACCTAGACAAAGTCTTTCCATCTGGAACATTCCCTTAAAGCCTTGCTTCTGAAATTGGACATAATCACCTGATTTTTCTAATGTTAGTCCTTATGGGACCCTAATCTAATATAATATCTTTAATCTATTTACCTGCAAAATAGGGATAGCATTTACCTCATAAGTCACTGACGGATTTAACATATTAAACAGTAAGCTCAGTTGCTCATGACATGCAGAAAACAACAGACTTGTCTCCATCCGTTGTCCCCTTTTTGGAAGTCCACAGATTTTTGCTGTTGATGTTTCCTATCCTCTCTTCTGTATTCTCACAGTTTCAGAGTATCTTTGAACCCCTTATTGGACAACATAATCCAATCTGCTCGATGGCACAGAAATGATGTAGGATGTCCTCGTATGATCTACATTTAGCTTTCTACAGAACTTTATTGAATGGAGCAGACAAGATGCTCAATTACAACTGTTCAAAGGTGCACGTTCCTCTCTCCTTCATCTCTGTTTTCATGTTCTTCTGCTTCCCCCTAAAAATGTTGATGGGTTAGATTACACCTGACAGCAGTCTTGGCAGCCCCTGGAGAATTCCATCTCTGCAATGCAACATGCTCTGGGAAAAAGAAAAAATATCACCCGTTCTTCCCCTAAAGGATTGAAATTTTGCATTCTCTTTAGTTGACAATTGACTGGAACATGTTGCAAATAAGTGCCAGGCCTCAATGAGGTGTAAAATCCTGACTGTATTAGCTAGTTATTTAGAGAGATGTGAAGATGCTCTTGCCAACATACATTCAATTTAGGCTGTGGATGCTTTCCGTGATCTCCCAGGCAGCACTTGTTTGAAAATGATGGGATTTAATTTAAAAGTTTCCTATTTGCTTTTTGTTCTGATTTTTAAGAGCTGCAACAACTCTTTAGTTCTTCAAAGCAGAGACTCCAGAGCCAGTCTTGATATTTGTTTCTGGGCTTACATATTTATGTGCAGAATGTGGAGAAAACTCTTCTACCTTTTTTTTATGTTTTCACTATCTTCTAATTCTTGTCATCTACTTGAAACTCTGTCTTAGAATGCTAAAGACAGAAGTCCAATGTTGTTTTTGTAGAGATGATCTTTCCTAGTCCATACCTTTGGGTTAGCAACATAGATTCATGAGGTAATTTATACACATGGGCTATAAGGTTGCTAAAGGGCATGAAAATGTTTCCTAGTCACTCACCACAGGGGGTATATGACAAGACTTACCTAAACCACATACAACCAAGACTCTGCTTCAACCAGGAAATAAGTATCTATGTTTCTTTATAAAGCCAATACATATTATCAGAAATTAATAGTATAGTGGCAATGGATGTTTACTAAAATATGCAAAAGATTCATTACATCTACTCTTGTAGCAGGAGGTTCAGAAACCTCTGAGTATGGTTGTACAATGTTGAATTGTGATTAACTAGGGTTCATATACTATACAAGTTCTGAGCAACTGTTTCACAGCTCTGAGGGAGCAGCCACATAGCCAACATTTTATGGACAAGACTTAGTAGTCTTGGATGCTAAGATGCAAGCTACTTAGAAAACTTGCGAAATAGTCTAACAAAACCACTATTTGAACATACAGGGAGGAAAGACATCATTGTAGAATGAAAGCTGAATAACAAAGCAACAGGAAAGCTTTCTATGAGTGCTGGTCATTAAACTTCCTGTAGCTCATCCATTCTCGTGACTTCAGAAGAAGTCCCCATGTGTGACACTAGCTCAGAGCTACATTGTACCTTCAACAACTCTTTGAGAAAGTCAAATAACATCATCATGAGCTTCCCCTTTCCCTGAGAAGAAAGATACTACTATCTTAATTCAGTCATGAGTTCTGGTTCATTATGGCCTCATGAGGACTCAATGTAAATAGGCCATTCAGGAAGAAGCCTTGATTCAGAAGAACAGGAGCCCTGGGCAGAAAGAAACACCAGCAGAAGGGGTAGTAGTTTGTGGAGAGAGAGAGAGAGAGAGAGAGAGAGAGAGAGAGAGAGAGAGAGAGAGAGAACAATAGCCCTAGATGTCTGGATGAAATATTCAAAACAAAGAGCGTAAAGAGCAATGGAGTCAATGCTAGTGCATAAATAACTGAGGATAAGACTTCCCCTGGAAACTTCCAGATCTGCTAGAGAGTGCATAGCTTTTTAAACAACCATGAGTCCTAGGTAAGAAGGAAATAACCTTCTAAGGTCACATAGATAGACAAATTTGGATTAGACACCATTGAGAAGGCCATAGTCATACATACCTAAGATACCCCACATAATAGAAGGGCATTCTCTGTATCCAGCAGAAACTGGGAAGACAGGGTCACCTTGAGAGGATGCTACAATGTTATCAGCATTATCTTTTCAGAACTACTTTGAGAATTACCTCACAGACACATGTGTTTGAAAACATCAGTAAACAGGAAAAATACAAACATGCATTCCATTCCTATAAAATTATCCCACTAGGAGATTTTTTTCCCCTTGTAGCAGTGACTAAAGCCTGCCAACCTGGTCCATGACTCATCTACCCTGTATAAACTTCAGTGGTCTAAAAGAACATTGAAAAAAGTTTTAGAACTATTTTTAGTCTTCCCCATTTCAACCTGCTGGAACGACTAATGACTGAAATTAAGGAAACTATTTGAAAGACCTTTTTTAAAATTGATTATTGCTTCACATGCTTCTAATGTTTATATACAATTTCATAGGCTTTGGAACCAATAGACCTAGATGGGAATTCCAGCCCAACTACATGACCTTTGGATCGTGATGGAGCATCTCTTCCTCCAAGAAAGACAGAGGTTAAAGTAAGATAGAGAAATGATGAGTAAGAGATGACATGCTTTTTAGTGGTTTTCAGGGGAATGCTACACCTTAGAAGGAAGGACTGGCCTGCTCCTAGGCAAAAATCTCAGTTACAATCTTTTGTATTTGCAAGGCTCAGAGAAATGATGTCTGTTTTCCCATCTGGAGCTGAGGGTAGGAAAACAGACGATTTCCAACTCCTTCTACCTCACCCTTATTGGTAATTTCCATGAAATTATCTTTACTTTCTCTGTGTTTCCAGATGGAGAAGTCACTGAATAGCATTCTCTTACAAGCCAGCCCTACTGTCAACTCTGTTTGGTAGGATTGGTTCTCCTAATATCTATGGGACATGACATGCAAAGAAGGAACTGAGAAATGTGCTTTGAAAACTGAGTATGATATACATTAACATCTCAAGCAGGAAAATTTCTGTTTACACTTTGCATGCAATTTGCAGGATGTAAATGTCAAAGCAAAATCTTGGCAAAGTTAGCACACAAGTAGTTGGGTTAAACTGAGAGCTCACGCAAACCTGGCCACAAAGAATCAATGAGCTATCATACACACTCAAACTAAACTCTCTGCACTGTGAATGGCCGATAAAAATCTTATCATCTTGGGACAGTATCAGAGGTTAATGCTCAGCTCTGAAAACCAACTAAGAGTCTGTAATGACTGAAACACACACCCCTGAACACTTGGAAAGTTGCAGTTCCAGACTCATGCTAAGTTCCTCTTTCTAAAGGTTACAAGGATAGCATGTTCAGATTTTCTGTAAATGGTTCAAATGTTAATGTGCCAGATAAGTTTCCATTTTGTCACAACCACTGGTCAAATACTAAGTGGATGTATAAGATACCATACTATTAGCTTGGGGCTATATTGTGTAGCATTTTGAAATATCATTCCATGTAACTTCCTTTCCTTGTCTGTAATCTTTCCTGCTCCTCTTTGTTGAATTTGGAAGTACAGTAAGTCCTAGAGTTTCAAGAATTCTTGATTAGCTCTCCTGTCTGCCCACCTTACTCCCACATACCTTTTACAAGAAGAAATCTTGAAGTGTCTCTCAACAGCTTCCTCTAAGATCTAATCAAGTTTGTATCTGGAAACACTGGAAATGCTTTATATTTATTCTGCCTTGGCAAGGAAGAAGACCTCTTGGTTCTCAATATCCTAAGGCCCCCTGCTATGTCCCAGCTACATAGCAGATGGCAGATGCAAGTCCACCCTAGGTCACAAAGAATGTAAAAAAGCCAGCATGGACAAAAAGCAAGGCCCAGACTCAAAATTTAAAAAAGACCAGTGCATAGCTCAGTGGTAGAGTACTTGTCAAGCATGTATGAGGCACTAGGTCCAATTCCCAGAGACAGAGAGAGAGAGAGACAGACAGAGACAGAGACAGACACAGAAACACACAGAGACACATTCAGACAAAGACATGGAGACAGAGAGAGAAAGGAGAGAGTTTATTATAGCTTCCACAGTCTTTACTTAACGCTACCTATAGCCCATTCTACTTGACTTATTCCCTTCTTCAACCACCTTGAGGATAAAAACATGATCCTTATGCCTGTATCTTTGTGACATAACATGATTTGTGAGCTACAGACAATAGTCAAGACATACTTAGTAAGCAAATAAATGCATCTATAAGTAAATACAGCCCCTGGTTCTCTTCCACTACTTTTCTGAAGTGATCTTTTTGCTTTCTTCTATTTTAAATTATGAGCTTCACAAGCTTTCGATGAAGACTTGGAAGGCTCACTAGGACCTCTCTGACAACATTTCTCTTGTGTTTCAGAATGTGTCTGCTTCCCATGACAGTCCAGATGTCAGCCCTTCCGCATTTCCCTAGAATTACCTTGAGTGGAATATGTCCCTCCCGTGTAGTCCCAAACCCTCTATCTGGGCAGGCAGCTCTGTTGTTTAGCTAACTGTCGGTGTTACGCTGCTGTATTCATAAAGGATTGTCAGCACCGCGCGGTATTATTATGCAAGATCATTTGCTCATGTGAAGACACATTCAACCTAGCAGTTGCTTTGTCTCTTGTCAAGGGAACTGTGTGCTGCTACATTAGAAATGAGAGTTTGCAACGTCAACCTGCTGCTGCTGTTTCTGCTACACACTTTGAAAGAATCAACAATTTATGCTTGTTTCCTTGTTTTTCTTCTCTGGGAAAAAAACTTAGCCACTATCCAAACAGGAATTTTCTTTTTCAGTGCCAGGAAGATAATATCCCCTGGGCAAGGGTCACTTCATGCACGGTTGTCTACTGGGGGCCTGCGCTTGGGCCTTTACCGTCAGCCCATAGGACCAGGGCACTGCCATTTCCCTTAGAGGCCGCCCGCCCCTTTCTACCCCGGCTTCCCGGCTACCATCCAGGACTTCCTTTGTGTCATTTTCTACCTTCCCTCCACACTTTGTACAGATGCCTTCTCCAACATCCGCTTCTTATTTGAAACATCAGCTACTTGTTGCTCAGAATTTCAGAAACCTGACCTGGTAGCCAGACAAAAGTATTCCCTATTTATATACCACAAAGTCCCTGTCACAATACACAGCCCCACGGGGAGGCTAATTGGTTATCCAGTCAGACTTACAAAGGTGGCTTGGAACACAGCACACAGTAGACACAGGATAACCCGCACTATAGAAGATTAAGCCCCCTGAAAGAAAAACAAAATTCAGTCGCTACCTCTGTTTCCCTTAAGATTTTTCTCTGTCCACCAATCCTGCCTTACTTCCCTAACCAGTCTTGAAAATGTAAGGCTCACACTAGGAAAAATAATGTGTCCAGACTTAAAGAACCAGAGGGTTTTAGGGAAAGCTGAACTTGCAAATCAGAGAAGGTGTTAATGTTAGTATAATCATAGCCAGTCTAATTTCTCCGGCCCAGTGTTGGGATATTTCTTATTTTTAAAAAGCAGGGATTGAGGGATCCATCCCATATACAAACACCAAACCCAGACACTATTGAAGATGCCAAGAGGTACATGCTGACAAGAGCCTGATATAGCTGTCTCCTGAGAGGCTCAGCCAGAGCCTGACAAATACAGAGGTAGATGCTCACAGACAACCATTGAACTGAGAACAGGGTCCCCATTGAAGGAGTTAGAGAAAGGATTGAAGAAGCTGAAGGAGCTTGCAACCCCATGAGAACAACAATACAAATCAACCAGAGATCCCAGAGACTAAACCACCATCCAAGGAATACACATGGACAGACCCATAGCTCCAGGGGTATATGTAGCGGATGGCCTAGTTGGGCACCAATGGGAGGAGAAGCCCTTGGTCCTGCCAAGGCTGGACCCTCCCCCCCCCATTGTAGGGGAATGACAAGAGGGGAGGCAGGAAGTGGGGTGGTTTGGGAAGAGGAACACCCTGACAGAAGGGGGAAAGGGATGGGATAGGGGGTTTATAGACGGGAAACCAGGAAAGGAAATAACATTTGAAATGTAAATAAAAAAATAACCAAAAAAAAATTGAATTAAAAAAGGTCATTCCTTTGTACTCCAGGGCCACAATACACGGTTTAACAAAACCTCAGCGGCCTCCTGCTGTGCTCTCAGGGATCTCGTCCTGGTTTCTCAGTTTTGTTCCTGTCTTAGAGTCCATAAAGATTTAACTAGAATAACAACCAGATTGCCTACGTCACGAGTCATCTTTCTGTCTACATATGTCGTGTATCCAATGAACCAGTGGTTCTCAACCTTCCTAGTGTTGCTGCCCTTTAATACAGCTCCTTGTGCTATGGCAAGTCTCAACTATAAAATTATTTTTATTGTTACTATATAACTGAAATGCCCCTACTGTTTTGAACCATAGTATATCTGTGTTTTCCGATGGTCTTGGGTGACCCCTGTGAGAGGGTCATTCAACCCCCCGGAGGGATTGCCACCAACAGGTTGAGGACCACTGCAATAAACATGTTTCTCATCATGTGTTGTTCTAACTTGGGGAAAGGCTTGAACTTTACAGATAAGGAAACTTTGTCTCCACAAAAGAACAGATCTTTTTTTAAAGAATAAATTTGAATGAAGTACAAGTCTTTTTAGTAAGGAAGTAGAAGTGGGGAGTCTGGAGAGATGACCAAGCACTCAGAGGACCTTCAGTCCTAGCACCAGCAGGCTCCCAGACACCTGCAATTCAGCTCTGGAGAGAATCCGATGCCTCTTCTGCCTTCTGAGAGCACTGCATTCACCTGTGCATAACCACACACACACACACACACACACACACACACACACACACACACACACCCCACACACACATACACATACACACACACATACATACACACACACAGAAACACACAAACACACACATACACACACACATACACACACACATACACATATACACACACATACATACACACACACACACACACACACACACACACATACACACACACACAAACACAACACACACACACACACACACACACACACACACACACACACACACACACACACACACACACACACACACACACATACATACACACACATACACACACACATACACACACACATACACACACACATACACACACACACACACACACATACACACACACACACACATACACACACACACACACATACACACACACACACACACACACACACACACACTTCAGAAACTAAAAGGGAGGGGCATACACTTGTTGCCACTCTTCCTCCAGTTCATCTCAGACATTAAGGTTTCCATGGGCCATGATACTCTTCATGTAATACTGATGCCTTGTCATTTCTAATATCTGTATTTATGTGCAATGTTCTAATCAAGTTCTAGGTAAAAATTTGTATTTTCTGCCGGATTTTTTAATTTTTTATGAAACTAAATTACTCCGAGCATCTCTTTGAAAATTATTATTCTCAGTTATTCCCTTGAGCCCGCTGATCTTTTTAAATACCATGCTTCTGTTTTCTTTAATCTCCATTCAACCATGTTTTGCCTCGTCCCAGGATTTCCACAATTTTCAGTGAGGAGGAAGTCAGTTGTATGTATACCCTTCTATTGCGAGTTTCCTTGTCAGAGTCCTACATTCTGGAACTTGCTAGCAAATGGTATCTGGGTCTATTTATCACAGAAGGAATTCCAAACAGGCTAGAGAAAAATACAGCACAGAATGGGGATATGTGTGTACTATTTCTGATGGTGGTTTTAACAAAACCAACACTCGAGTGAGAATTTAATGCAGGCCCTCTAAAGCAGAAAGATGATAGAACTTTTACCAATAGCTAGTTGTAAAAACCATATTTAAACACACACACACACACACACACACACACACACAATTACTAAATGAATATATATACATATATGTATGTATTTAAACGTATATATAATTACCAAGTGAGTGAAATTGTTAAGGAAATGCAAGTTAACATAACATTATGATAAAAAAATGTTACCAATGAAACGGTGAGGGAATGATGATTTACAAGACAGGTAAGAATATGAAGTAACAAATATCCACGTATTTTATAACCTAGAGTGCTAATTGACAACACCACCAACAAAATAGTCAAAAACTTTCTGTTCAACTTCAAAATGCATGTTTTGGGGCTGAAGATATACCTCAGCTCTTTCCAAGGATCCTGGTTCAATTCCCAAGGACCACAGTGCAGCTCATCACTGTCTGTAACTCCGGTTCCAGGGGAACTGAGGCCTCTTATACCTTCTTCTGGACTCCATGGGCATCAGACATGCATATAGTACATAGACATACATGCAGGTGGACACCCATACATGTAAAAATATATTAAAATTTCTAAAATTAAAACCACCTGCCTAAACAGACCATATCCTATGGTCTGGTAACTTTATGAGTATGATTTATGTATAAATTAACGCAAGTATAAAAATACGTGCTCAGAAAGACTTGCTGAGTGTGTGCAGACATAGCTCCAAGATCACAGGCTTGGACTGAAGTGCGAGCTCTACAGTGCCCTGGATGCATGATTTCCAGTCCTCATATAACTACTCGAGATCAAAGCTTCTCCAGGAAATGGCACATCTAAGGTATCTAGAGGGTTCCTGACACCTCACATGGATGACTATGACTTGCTCCTTGTAATGATTAAAATACTAGTTCTAAAAAATTAGTACCCTATATTATTTATGATAGCAAAATATATGAAAAAAACCTCAATTATCTACCAATCAAGGAATTGGCTAAACAAAATTATGTCTATTCAAATGAAGTATAATAGTCATTAAAATAATCAGATCAATTACATGGGGAACCAAGATATACTATGAAAAAAGTCAAGCTCCCTCAGCATTAATTTCATGGTGGGTATTATGTATGCTGCTATTTTGATTTGGATGCTAAATGTGCCCCCACCCAAAGACCTGTATATGCTCAGAAGAGACTTTGTCCTTAGGGTTGGACCACTGCAAGGCAGAGGGACCTTTAAGAGATGAAGTCTAGTGACACAGAGGGACACAGAAACCCCATCCTTCTTCACTCTTTTTCATAGTTTTCACCTCTCCGTGTACTTTTGCTCCACCTGATCATAAGGAAAGCAGACTCACTCGGCCATGTCGCTCTGCCTCCCTTGAGCCCAAAGCCATAACACCAATCAATTAGAGGCTGGAGCAGCCGAAACCGAGTTCAAACAAATCTTTGTGCTTTATAAGTTGGTTATCTCAGGACCTTGTTCTCATGGCAACAGACTCATTAACGAAATCGTATTATTGTCCATATGTGAAGAAAACAAAATGATGTATTTATATTAAAAAGGACAGAGAAAAATAATACAAACCAAAAATATTAGTAGCACATATCTATAGGAAGTAAAATAAGTGGATATTTAAATTTTTCTTCTATCATGAGTTTCTGTGACGTTTAACTCCTGAGAATGACCTGCAATTGGCTCTTGTAATTAATAAAAATGATATTTTTGAGGGAGTAAAGGTAAATTGAATAAGTGACGTAATCCTTCTCAGTGAACCATCTAACTGAACAAAAGAAAGTAACACCTGTGTTCCTGTGAACTAGAGAAGGAGCTGTGTCAAGACGAAACGTTCTAATCCAAGAGACAAGACACCGTCTGGCCCTCTGCCTCAGCTCAGATCTGCCTTTCTTTTTCCCTATATGGGGAAGTGTGTATGCACTGTGTAGTGCATGGGAAGAAAAACCCAAGGATAGCCCAACTATATATAAGACGTACGAACATTTTAAAGCAACGCTACCGAAGAGATCGAATTTATTGATCTAGCTGTTTCTAAACTCATATTCATGATTTCCAGTTACATATCTGAAAGATTACTCAGATAGTTTCACCTCCAGGTTCTCAAAACCCGGTTTATAAAGCACACAGTAAATATCTACTGAATGACTGAGTGGAGCTGGTTGTCACTCAAATACACCTCCCATTAAGTCTGAGTAGCTAACCTTACCCGTCCTCTATTGCCAAAGCTGAGAACAGGGCCAAGAGTGGTAGGAAAAGATGAGACCAGAACTTTCTGGCAATGTGAAAAATATTAAGGGACTGGGGAGTTTTAGAGATAGAAGACTTCATAAAATTATCAATGTGAGCCGGGTTCTATGAGGAAACAGTCCAGGAGACAGTAAGCCACTGTAGGTGATTAGAGTCGGGATTTAAAAACCACATCTTCCATTCATTCCTCAATCTCCCCTTGAGGCCCCCTTCCCTGTGAAGAAGGTAAGGATGGCAGAGGGCGATACGGGCTTATTCTTTTAGTAAAGCTGTGCTCCTGTATATGCTTATTTCTTCTTCATTTATGTTGTTGTTTTCTCCCAGTATTTACAACCTAAGTAGCAGACACTTGGAGTCTCTCAAAGTGGCCTTTCAAGGATCTGTTCTGCCTTCCTTTCTTCTGATCCCATGATCAAAAATTAGTCTATATCATCATAGATATCCCTTTCTTAATTCTTCTTAGGGAAAAAAATAGGAGAAAATAATACAGAGCATTTTCTTTTCTCAAACTATAAACTCAACCAGGCTGCCATGTTGGAACTGGGAGCCTGGCCTTCTAATACACCTCCTTCAGTGATCTTCTGCCCATTCAGACACATTCCCTCTTAGTCATTATTTAATAGCACTCCTTCTGCCTCTGCTATAGCGGCACGTATCATACTGGAGAAGACGTGTCAAAGCAAAATAAAGGTAAATGACTGGAAATGAAAGATGCAAGCTGAGCTCGGCACACAGGCAATGCCGGCCAAGGAGGACGAAGAGATCTCTGAACAGTGGTAGAAAATTTACTTAATGTGGTGGCAAATGTGAGTCTGTCATAATACATTAGATTTTTTTTTTGAAACCTTATTAAACAGATGATTTTTTTTGTTTGAGGCCTGGCAATTCCTCCCACCCCCACCCAGATTCTGCTCTATCTGAAGCAAGCAAAGGGGTGATGGAGTCAACAGTGGATCGTTCAGTTAATCCAACCCAGTTACATTTTTTTTCCCCTGTTACCATGTTCCATAAGGGCAACCCCACACTGGCAGTTTGTTGTTAATTACATTTGATGTGCAGTAACACAAGAGAGCTAATTAACTTGCATCATAAAAGCTTTATTTACTGTGACAAATTAAACAAACTCATAAAGTGTTCAGCCACAATGGGTCTCAATTATCATTCAGTCCAAGTAATGTGCTACAAACACAGTCTCGGGCCTCTCTCAGGTATCACGTCAGCTCTACAGTCCTGTGAACATTACAATTAGAACTGGGTCTTGGAATGAATAAAACTGAAGTCAATGGCCATTGGTTTTGCTTTCTTTGACATGTGTAAGTATGAGCATGTGTGGTCATGTATGTGTTCTCTAAGGTACAGAAGCTTGCTATGTGGGTCAAAATCTTCTTTCTTCCTTCCTCCCTTCTTTCCTTCCTTCCCTGCTTGCTTCCTTCTATCCTGGTATCAAAACCTAGGTTGTCCATGTGTTAAGCACATGCTGGGTAATTGAGCTGTACCTCTAATCCATGTTTAATTTCTCAGCCCTTGTTTATTTCACAGGTTAATAGAAAAGTCTTAGGCTTCAATTAAAGAACTCTCACAGATCCAAAGAAGAAAAGGCAGATCCTAAAGTCTATATTCTTTGTTAAACATAGCTGTCTAAAACCAAGCATGCCAAGTTCTCCTAGACAGAACAGAGTTCTGACAAATGCATTTCAGCTCTGGGAAAACTCAAGTGCTAGAAGCTTAGGGAAGCGCTTTCCACTGATAGTAGACTGAGAAAAGAAGGTTTGTCTATCATTAGAATTTGTAGCAGGACTGAATGTCTTGGGAGTAAGATCTTTTGTTGTTTTGGAAAACACTAGACATTGGTTGCACCATTCTTTACAGAATAGGGCCTAGGATTGATGTATCTGCATAGTAAGCTACTGAGGCCTTATTTCCTACTTTTCAAAATGTAAGTAGCATTAAAAACGATGTTTATAAATGATGGCCATGGCGGATTAGCCTGAAGTGGGATGTTGTGGTTGTCTTAATGAACACTTGTTGATAGTCTCAGTACCGGAGCACAAGGTTTCCAGCCAATAACTGATGATGGAGAAGAGCATCTTAGAGAGCAGTGCCCTCATCTGCACGACAACGTGGTCATATCTGGATCTCAGGAAGAGATTTGTGGGAAGAAGAAGCACTGAGAAATGAGAGGGAAACTAAATGACTATTATTCTTTTTAAATAATCTCACTGATATTTCTGACCTTAGCCACACTTGTAGAATCCTCCAAAACAAACAAAGGTGTAAACATTGCCAAAGAGCTGATTTTCATTGGAAAAAAACCCACCCCTGAGCAGGGAGAGGAAGGGTCTCTACAAAATCAATCCAGAGGTCACATTTTGTCCTTTTCTGCTCAAGCATCCTAGAAATGGCTGGTATGTATGTCACCTTCAAGACCGGGTGTCCCAGTTGCCCACTTCTTCCCCATTGACATTTACGAATTATCTGAAGTCTGTAGCTAAGATCCCAAGTCATTCTGTCCCTAAAAGACTTTGTCCTCTTTCTATCTAACTGGCGTTTTTGTCTTCTGGACAGACACCAAGCTCCCATGAAAAGAAGCTCACCAATAAAGCCTTGTTTGTGACAATAGGTCACAGCAGGACCTGGGAAAGAAATCACAGTAGGTAAGGCAGCTGAGTGTGGGCATAACAAAATGCCCTTTATTTACAGCAGCACAACCTATAATATGCAATTTCAACACTGAGCTACACCAGGGCAAGTTGAACAGACCGCTGGTTCTCTAATGAAAACTTTGAATGATTCCAAAGGTCTAGGGCCCTTTGCACTGGGTGACCATTATGTACTAACAAGGCAGTGTGCACTGGGTGACCATTATGTACTAACAAGGCAGTGTTAGTATTCCACCTTCGAATATTCATAGAAACCAATGGCACACTTCCACCTCTGCCACCATTTCCTGTCCAGGACCTAACAGCTCACAACGATCACATCGGCCTCCTGAAAGAAAGGATGACAAAAGACAAGGCCGTCTTGTTTTCGTTTCCTGACCTCTTCACAAACTATATCATATTTAAACATCTCCCAAAGACCTGCACTTCATGGGCAAAATCTGTTTTCCTCCCCCATCCCCGGGACAATTATGAGATAACATGAAAACAAAGACTGAAAACAGAGATAAAATCCTAAATCAATCACTTATACAAATGAAGAGACACGACTAGTCACACTGAAAATCGTGCTGCCTAGTTTACATGGAACAATCTCGTCGTTCACTATCCCATCAGGAAAGATAGGCACATAAGAGGCTGACCAATTTATTATAAACAGGCCTTTTTATGCTAGTCTGATTGCAGAGATGTTCCTATAACTGAGAATTCTGAAGAGGACATTAAAATACAGCTACAATGCCAAATGGAGTGGTTGAATTTCTACAGCTTTATTCAGCCCAAGCATGACATTCCTTTCCTCGTGTGGAAGTCCATGGGTGGCCATTAAATCAAACTGAGCCTCTTACAAGCCTATTCAGATTGACCAGAGTATGGTGGCTCATTTAGCCAATTCTGCAAGTGCACATTGCAGAGAGATGGAGGGGATGTAAAGACCCTCGAACACTGCTCAGAGCTTCCTTGATTACAGTCCTCCCTGTGGGACTCAGGTGTTACTCACCCCACCCCCACCGTGAATGTTAAGAAATTCCAAGCCACAGGAATGGCAGCACGTTTCTTTCTGCTCACTTTGATTTGAATGGCAAAACTTCAAGAACATCCAATTCCCTTTGATTCTGCCTTGCTTCTTAGCACAGGACTCGCTGCGACGCTCTTGTGAAGATGCGTATTGCTGACTTATTGGGAAGCTGAAAGAAAAATGCAGAATACTGGGTGTTACCCATGAGTTTACAAGGCTTTCCATTCTGGATGAGGTGGGAGCTGTCAAAGCTCCCTTTCAAAACTCAAAGCTAGATAGTTCTCTCTTCCTGAAACTTCCTTGTGGGTAGAAACTGAGATTCCCCCCACCCTCTCATTTTACAATCCCACTAGAGTTATATTTTGCTCTGACAACTCCACTGGAATGTATTTCTAATGACGTCTTGGAGTAAAACAGGAAATATTAAAGTTCAATTCAGAATAACAGTGAGGAAGGGCACAGTCCTTGACTACTGCCATTTGGAGCTTGTTTGGGGAGTTACCTTTGAATCTCATCAATGAACTGTGAATCACCAACAACACCTTGAGTTCATGAAATTGTAATGAATTGGGTATCAAATTCACTATCCCGGAGAACGTTATTTATATTTGACCTGACAAAAAAAGTGGGGGTGGGGGGTGGGGAGACTTGAGACTGTAATACTATAAAGATAATTTTCTTGTGCGGTTCTAGAACTGATTCTTAAAGCAGACAGAAAACCCACTTAAGAAAAAAAATGTTCAGCACCCACACACATGTCTGCTTCTTTGTAAAATACTTATTTAATTTCGTATATGCTTATTAAAAGTTGGCCAGTAACCAAACTGCAAAATATTTTGCAACAAATAGCCCTACTAGATCATCTGAGGCATCAATCTCATACGTATTTTATAGGATAGCCAAGCCTTCTGAGGCTGAGAGTGGTAACCAATGTCACTACAGTAAGGAGAAAAGCACGTGGACACTCCATGTCACTCCGGAATTGATACCAGAGATGGGGTACCATATGTACGGACAGCATAGCACAGGGTGCTTAATTATAATGACAAACACATAATGCTCTAGGCTCATACCACTGTAAGTCAGGGCATTTCCCTTATAGTATTATGAAATAAACTCCAAGGTCTCTAAGCACACACGTTTTTTTTGGTTCCTAAATCAGACAAATGTTTTTCCCATCCCAGCTCCCAAGAGCTGAGCGCACCAAAGCGTTCCATCGGCCGACTCCAGCAACAAGCTACTACAGAGTTCCCCTTCAGGTCCTTGGAAAAGCTTTCCTAGTTCCTCCATCCAGCGTTCAGCCTGAGCGGCTCAGCCAGCGCGATGTCCGCGAGCGCCTCCTTGTGGCGAGAAGGCCAGCGCCTCCACTGACTGCAGCGCTCTCTCCCACCCAGTGTCGCTGGCATCTGCCCAGGCCAGCCCTGAGGGTGGAGGAGAAAACACTCCTGCCCGGTACTGCCCAGAAGAGCGTGATAAATATCTCATGTCTTGGCTCTCCTGGAAATCCGAGACACTCCATTCTCCTAAGAGGGGTAGGCACTATGGCCTTTAACTCAGCCTCTATTCTCCACCGAGGCCATGACTCATTCCGATCCAAACTACTGCTTGTTTGTACCATGACACTAATAAATGTGACTGATTATGGTTCCGACTTCCTAGCCGTCGGTGTTACTCAAATACAGAGTAATTATAACGGGATTCCTAGCTAGCGGGTTTTTTTAAGTCTCCTATAACATTTAAATTAGACTAAATTCAGCTGTTTGAGTGCCCTCTGACAATGTATTTTCCCTCAGCTCGACGACTGTTTTATTGCTCCGTACGCACTTGACCTAATCGGCAACATCCTGCACTCTGAAATGTTTATACTGTTAAATGAATTTTTAATCTAACTTTTACAGCATTCAATTTCAGTTTCATCAGCCATCCACAGAGCAATATCTAATGTTTTAAAATAATCTAGACAGTTAAAAGGAAGGAGGGGGAGGGGGAAGAATCGCCGTGTTATGAAGCAAATGATTAATTAAAGCAAATTAGATTCTGGCAGCTCTTGCTATCATGGTGCATTCCCGACCAGACTAATAAATCTTCGTTGAGAATGAGCTTCCCTGAGGTTCAGGAGTCACCTGGGAAAGGACATTATTGAGTAATATATTTTGCTGTTAGTTTTATTTTTCTCTTGCAGTATGGAATAATAACGGATATTTTTCAAACACCGTGCATCCACGAGTCTGCTTTTGCTCCGACTGGAAGGGTGGGTTGGAGGGAGGCTGGAAAGCTAAGAAAGTTTTTTCTGTGTGACTGAAGTCAATTATGGCAACTGCGACAGCGAAGATGCCGGCAAACGTCAGCTAGTCCGAGGAGGACCGCACCAGGCCAGTCTGCCGCAGCAGGGATTGGGGCCGATCCCGAGATTTCCCTGCACCCTGCAGCTCTGTGGAAGCCTCTCTCTTCTCCCGTTTGAGAGGTTTGCCTTCTCCCTGTCCTAATAGCTGGCATCTCCTCACTGGGACAAGTAACAGCTCTCTAAATCCAGCCAAAAGCTGCTGCCTTGCACATTGTAGTCTTTGCAGTTTCTGAAGACACAGAAGGGAGAACCTGACAGCCATTTCAAGAAAGGGTCCATATATATGCCTTTGATTCAGACTGCTCACAGTGTCGTCACTTAAACCAGCCTTTAATCATTTCTAATGTCAACTGTTGCGGGGTTTTTTTCCCCCAAATTCATACTTGTGATTGCCTAATTTGTATGTTTTAATGTGTGTTTCCTACAACTTTCCATCTGCTTTACCTCTGACTTGGGTCCTTTTTGCCCAGATCTCAGCAAATGTCTGTGTAAACCCTAAGTACTGTTCTCTGTGGCCTTCATTCACTGCAGGTCACACTGCCTGAAGCCCACCAAGACAAGGCGCAGATTTATCTGAAGTCTGTGCTGTTGTGACAGCAAGAAAACAGTTTTAAAACAATGGTGTGCATACCCCCCCCCCAGAATACATTTTTCTTGAGATTTATTAAATGAGGGGGAGGGGAGCCCATAAATCTCCAGAGTACATTTTTAGATTGCAGTAAATAACCACACAGCATTCAGTGTTTGTGCTGACTTTTAAACAGTGTGCCCCGAAGAATCTCCAAGATGCAGCCGAGTGCTTTAATATATCAGAGACCCTTCAGACTTCCCTGTGTCCTGAACCTCACCTCCTGCCATCCCTCGGCTAATTCTGATTACAGAGTGAATTGGCTCTAGGGAAAAAAAAAACCAAATTTAAATATATACAAATAAGCATTCTACTGTGTCCCTTATAAGAGTAGATTGTGAAGTGAGCTACGATTACCCATCAAAGTGATTTCCTGGGCCCACCGTCTCCTCACGCTCCCATCCCCCACCTCTGAGCACGGTTCTCTCTTGCTTGGGCTCCCTTTCAGCTTTCTGCAGCACAGATCCCTGGTGCTATGCAGAATGGAAAGCAGCCTGCGGTGCTGCTCAGCGTGGCAGCGCATCCCCTGGCTGCAGGGCTTTTGCAGACAGTTCAAAAATGATCCGGGATTGCATGAGTTAAAAAAAATTCCCCCTGGAAAAGCTAATTATTGCATGCAGATACTTCTTTGTGTGATCAAGGAGGGGACAATTTAATAGGCTCTGTAATACAACCAAGAACAAAATTGCTTTAAAGGAAGTCTCTTGTTGAGTGACAACTCTGTTGCCTGAGCCAATTAGGTCCCAATAAAGAGTGTTGAATTGGCTCCTGCTTTCTCATTAATTATGTTCTGTCACAGACATGGGGCTTGATTTAGCAATTTTGTATTACATTAAGATACTGAAAGGCTGGGAACAAATGGCTCACTCTGATAATAGGCATTCTCTCCACGGTGTGACATTTACTATCCAGCTGTCCGTAAGGCAGCCTAGCACTTCAGTTCAGGGGCTTATTTGTCATTGCTTCAAAGGGACACTCAGCTTTTCACAAAAAAAGAAACAGAGAGGCTAATAGATAGGACAAAATGTACCACTGATAAGCTTTATTAGAGATGGGATGCTAGGGTTTTGCTAACAAGCTCATCCGTTGGGACTCAGCCGAGTTTGCTGCCAATCATCCTGCACACAAAGGCACACTAGTTAACAAGGAGAAATGAATTACAGACACTTATTCTGCCGGTGGGATCACAAATACACCAATCTGTGAAAGAGGCACAAACTCCAGAGACAAACTACATATTTGTCAATAACCTCCTAGAAAGAGCCCTAGTAATTCTTTGAAGACCTTTGATTTCGCATCCCTCTAAAATACATGTATAGGAAATGTTTTCGTTACCATGACATTCTTCCTTTGTTATTTGTACAAATTTTCATCACATTAAAAACAGAAAAGCAAGGAGGTCTGCAAATGTTTTAGTGGGTCTCTAGACACTGCTTTTCATATCCCCCCACAGGGAGCTGATGCTTTGGTTATTTCATTAGGGCCAACAGAAAATTAAATCTTTAAGCTTTAGGTTTGAACTGAAATCCAGCACCATATTAAATAATCTATAATTCTGGATGTATTGTGTTTACAGAGTCTAAGAATAGGATTGGTGACCAAGTGGAAACTGAGTATCTTTAGTCAAACAATTAGATGACATTTTAAGTTGAAAATATGCACACACACACACACACACACACACACACACACACGGATACCTATGTACAAAATACATCCATATAAACCTGAATTAATATCTCTATACAGTAAATATAGCAAAGCATTTTATACACTGTATTTAGGAGCCTAAGTCAAGTCTCTGGCTATGCTATGGTCAGCATTTTTGCTACCCGTGTTATTTTTTAAATCTCCTAAAAATACGACATGGAGCAGCGTCCGTTGTTGATTTTTTTTAAAGCCAATAACCTTCATCATAAAGCTTATCCACTGACCACATGAGGTTAATCAAATCTGAAAATGTCATGTTCAGAATAATTACAAGACAGCTCTCCACCACAGTTCCTGAAAACAGTGCAGGGTTCATCTGATTGCAAGCTGCATCAGCCCACTCAATTTAGCCTCCCCACCATCTTGGATGAGAGAACTTGAGGCACAACAGCAGTAGAGATAAAGAACAGGAGAGTAGAGCAATTCTGTACGCTGTGTGCGCACTTCTCCCACAGAAGTTGAAGGTATGTGTGAAGAACTACAGGGATCAACTTCTGAGAAAGCCAACCACCACGCCCCCTCTCCAGTTTCTCTGCCAATGATAAAAGCTTGATGAGAAGCCCCAAGATGCCTGGGGGATAGGGGAGGGAAGATGGGGAGACTCCGCCCTCCTGGTAGCCCCGCCCCTTCTTATCTCTATTCACTTTCCTTTCTCTGACTCTGGAATTTTTCCCTTATCTCTCTTTGTTGAGTGACTATCACTCCAGGGAAAGGATATCAAGAGGCAGACACGGAGGATTGGGCTACTTCTAGCAGTCTATGTGACATGTTCTTTTGTAGGTTTGGCCCTCATCTGCAAAAAGTCTGGACAAAAATAACATTAAAAAGAAAAAAAAAAAAAACTCTTACCCACACAATCTCCAAAACCTTCCCCAACTTGTCAGTATTAAAATAAAGCTTGGTGAGGCACATTCCAAATATCTACTTCATTTTGAAATGAGAACATGAGCTAGAGAGATGTTCAGTGGATGATGTGCTCACTGCGCTGGTGTGAGGACCTGTATTCAGACCCCAGAACAATGTAAAAGGCAGGCGCAATGCCCTGGGCTTGTAACCCTTATGCTGGGAGTGAGGCCGTTTAGAAATAAGCAGATCTTTGGAGCTTACTTACCAATGCATCTTGGCCAACCAGTCCACTTCAAGTCCAGGGAGAGACTCTGTCTCAAAAAATAAGAGGAATGACTAAAGAAAACACCCTATGTCAATCTCTGGCCTCTAGACATACATGCACAAGCATAGACACAGAAAGAAAGAAAAAGGAAGAAAGAAAGAAAGGAAGAAAGAAAGAAAGAAAGAAAGAAAGAAAGGAGGAAAGAAGGAAGGAAGAAGGAAAGAAGGAAGGAAGGAAGGAAGGAGGAAACAATACACTAAAAATAGAAGAGGGAAGTAAACAGAAATCACAGAAAATGTAGTGTTGATATTAGCCCATCCCTTCATTCCCCACAAGAAAGCACTTGCATGTAATTTCTCCACACCAATAATGCTTGAGAATTACATACTTTCTAAAAGCACGTATTGAACACAGATCAGATTGAAAGAGCTTACAATCTGAAGGAATCATGAAATTCTTATTGCTCTAAAATTTACCCATGTTTCTATTTTAGAAAAACCTTTACAACAATAGTACACGTAATGGAGGCAAGAATCACTTCATCCTCACTTAGAGCGGGCTTTGTCTTTGTAATTCAGGTACTCCATAAGGTTGAAATCATTCACAGAGCCTGGCCCCCCTCAGGCAGAAGTGAAGGTATTTATATAGACATTAAGTATTTATGCCGTAATTTACACTTTCAGAGCCTTGGTAACCGTTCATTAGTTTATCCAAATAACTTCCTTCTGGAGTAAGCCAGTGCTTTGTTTCCCAGACACAGAGAGCCAGGTTCAGGGAGGTGACTGACACGCAGCATGGAGGCCTTAGGTCAGACACAAAGAATTGTATCTGAGAAAAGGTTTCCTGAGGGGTTTTGTACAACCTTCTCTTCTTCAAGACTTTAAAAACAGATTGAACCCCTACAGAAATGCTTTGCTTATGAAGAATGAAGAAGGTGGTTCCAATTCTCTCAGCCCTCTTAAAGTATGTCCACCCACACAGGGAGAAGCTGGGATCTGAGAGGACAGAGGGAAGAATCACACAGGTAGGTAGAGATGCTTGGGGAAACTGTTGACAAAATGTTTTCCTAGCAGTTTATCCCCACGCCCACACCAAACCAAAGGTGGGATGCAGAACCAGCGTGCACAACTGAGCTCGCCTCAGAGACCCTCCTCTGTCACTCCCAGCAGCTGATAGCATCAACTGACTTCCTCATCCCTTCCTGCTAGACTGACACCCATGTGAGTCTGTGACTGCCTTCACTTCTAAGACACAGACATGCATGTAGGGAAATTGCTTTGGAACCTCAGATGATACTATCCTGGCTTGTTCTGTCACACGTGTCAAAGGTTGACTTTTCTAGAACCCTAATGGTTTCCGGGGTGGTTTCCTGGCTCTTGGAAGACCATATTGCAATCCACTCAGGTACTGAGACCTCCATAGCTACACCCCTATAACCTTTTACCGCTCGTTTGAATAACGGTCATTTGCTTTCTGTTAGACTTACACCCAGAATGCAAACAAAAGGAGAGGGTTTGAAGAAAGAGGTTAGGTGGGGATAACACCAACAGCCTCCCTAAATGGCCTCCCTCCCCCTGTCACCTAGTTCCTCAACTGCCTGAGGTAGACCTCAGACCTGCCCCTTCCTCTCACCAAGGCTGTGTGCTTATCCTTCTAGAATGGTCCAGTGTCCTTTCTCAGCTTTGCATTATCCTGATAAAAGTTTTATTGAGGAATAAACTTCCCTATCACATAGCTTGTTAAGTTAAAAATGCAATTCAACAATTCCCAGTTGACAATTCCCAATTCACAAGAAACTAAATACCTGTTAACAGTCATTCTTTTTCAGTCTTCCCCTTTATCCCTTTTGGTACCTCTAGGCAAACCTCCGGTCTGTTTCCTCTCCCCACATATCTGCCTGCTGAGTGTTTTGCAGTTATACAATATGTACTCCTAGTGACGGCCTTCTCTCACTTAACATGTTTTCAAGATACATCCATGTTTGTAACATACATCTATCCTTAAGTTACTTTTTAATTGATTCGTAATAGTCACTGTATATACAACATATTTAATTTACCTACCCATCATTTGATGGGCATTTGTGCTGGCTTTGATATTTAGCTCAAGTGCTTAAGCTACTAGGAATATTGGTGTAGATGTTGTTATGTGATGTGTGCTTTCCTTCTCCTGGGTGCATGTCTAGAGCAGACTTGATCATACAGTAGCTATGCTTAGCAGTCTGTTTTCCAAAGCGTATGCACACTTTATACTCTCACTAGCAATGTAAGGGTCACGATTCCCCCACACCTTCTTCAGCAGTTTCATTCTCTGTCTCTTTCATCATGACTATGTAATATATGGTGGGAATATAAAGTGTGTGTTTACCTGGTAACTAATTATTTTGAGATTATTTTCATGTGCTCGTTGGCCATTTATAAGTGTCCTTTTGGGGAACCATCTCTTCAGAGTCTACCAGTTTTTTCAAATTGGGCTATGATTATTTTGTTATTGAGTTACAAGATGGTTGCAACCTTCTAGATGGGGACTGTGCTAGCCCTATGCGTGCTGTCACAGTCTCTGTGAGTTCATATGCATCTCAGCCCTGTTGTATCTGGAAGACACTGTCTCCTTGGTATCACCTATTTCCTCTGGCTCTCACAATCTGCCTGCATCCTCTTCCACATAGTTTCCTGAATCCTAAGGCAAAGAGTTTGGTGAAAAGATCCATGTAGGACTGAGTGTTCCAAGGTCTCTCGCTCTCGGCATATTGTCCAGTTGTGAACCTCTGTATTAGTTCCCTTCTACTGCAGGAGGCAGCATCTCCAGGGATAAGTAAGCAAGGCACTGAACTACAAGCATGGCAGAATGTTATTATGAGTCATTCGGTTGCGTTGTTCCTTTACCAGGACAATAGTATGTGGTTTTCCCTACGGCAGTAGCCTATTTAATCTAAGGTTCTTGGCCACCTAAACAATGTCAGGCGTGGGTTCCATTTTAGAGAATGGGCCTTAAATCCAATCAGAGATATTGGTTGGTTACTCCCGAAACATCTGTGCCACTATTGAACCAGCATATCATGTATGCAGCTCACCTTTGCAGATCACAGGATTTGTAGCTGGGATGATGTTTACCTTTCTCCTCTGCTAGCATGCAGAAGACCTTCCAGGACCCTGATCTTTTGGCTATGTATATATTATCAGAAGCTTCTACTGTAATAGATTTCCATATCCATTTTTTAAAATGGTCCTTAGCTTTAGTTGTCTCCCTTTGTTCCCTCCCCTAGTCCTTCTTTGCCTCCCACTTTTTTTCTTTGCCTCCCACTTTCCACCTACTTTTCCCATTCCAGTTCCCACCCCGTCCCTTCATAGCTACACATTCTATTTCCCTTTCCTTGCCCTCCCTTTAGTCCCTTACTCCATACCTAACCTCTGTGGTCGTGTGGATTATTGTGTGCCTATGGAAGGCTTAAAAGCTAACATCCGCATGGAAGAGAAAGAAAACCATGTTTGTCTTTTGGGGTCTGGGTTACCTCACTCACGATGACTTCTTTCTATCTCCATTTACTTGTGAATTTCATGGTTTCATTTTTGATAGATGAATAGTATTCTATTGTGTATATGTATCACATTTTCCTTATCCATCCATCTGTCGATGGACAAGTATTATTTCCAATTTCTGGCTATTATGGAATTCTTTGAAGAAAAGAGGGTTTTATTTTGATGAAGTCTAGTATTTATTTTTTTCCATTAACTATATGTATTTTTAGTGTCATAGTCAAGGAATAATTCACAAAATCACTGGCAATATAATCTAGCTCCTAACTTTTTTGTGTTCTTCAATTTATTTGAGTTATTTTTTTAAAGGTGTGGGATAAGGAGCCAACTTCTTTCTTCACATATGGATGCCCCTTTGAACAAACTTACTGAAAAGACTACATTTCCCCTGTTGAATTGTTTTGACACCCTTGAGAAAAACAAATTAATCATAAATGTGGGTGTTTGTTTCTAGAGCCCCAGTTCTAATGTTTTTATTTATATGCCTGTTTCTGTGCTAGAGTCACACTGTCTTGATTATTCTAGCTCTGAAACAAATTGTAAAATTGAGAGGCATGAGTTCCTCAACTTGAATATCCTTTCAAGAGAGCATTGGGTGTTCTGTCTCCCTTGAATTTTCTACGAGGTTGAAACTTGACTTTCAAATGTTTAGCAGGAGGTCGTCTGGGGTATGAGTGTGGATTGGGTTGAATCTCTTATAGTATTAAATGTAAGGGTCTTTTCATGTACTTATGTCTTTAGATTTCTTTTTACTATGTATAATGATTTTCCTGATACAGTTCTGTATTTGTTTTCTTCAATTTATTCCTAAGTATTTATTGTTTTAGAATGTCATTTTCTTAGTATTTGTTTTTGACTGTTCATTTTAAGTTTATAGATATACAAATCATTTTTCTATTTTGATCTTCATGAAACTTTGCTAAATTTATTACTGAATTCTTTGGAATTTTATTTCTTTCCAATAACTTTTGTTTTATTTTTGTCTAACTGTTCCAGCTAATAGTTTTAGGACAACATTGAAATGATTGGAGCAGAGTTCCTTGCCTGATTTCTGATTTGGATGTTCGGGGACATCCAGTCAGTTATCATTAACCATAATACTAACTGCTTGTTTCTAATGTCTTCTTGCTTATTAAATACTTTGGATATACTATAAATAATATTTTGAGGTCCTGATAATAAAACCTGATGTTTACAAGTACCTTGATATCTGTGAGATGTTGTAACAAGATACCTTATCTAACAACAACCCAAACAGAAAAACAAAATTTGTAAACAACAGAAACCTTGCTAACAGCAGTAGAGAATAGAAAGTCCATAATCAAGGAAGCAGCAGATATGTGTCTGGTGAAGACCATTCCTCACCGATGACACTTTCTCTGTGTTCCCAAATGGCGAAAACAGAAGGCAGAACACTGATTACATGAAAACAGAGTGCCCGTGACCGTCAACCAAAATGCCACCTTCTAATAGCACCACCTCTGTGATTAGACTTCACTAGGAATTTTTTTCATTTCCAGCCACATTGACTAAATGGCATTTACTTTCTCTGTATATTTACCTGCATGGGTAGAACCTCCTTCCCAGAGATGCCACTTGTGGGCCCTGGAAACTACCCACATTAGAAGAGGACCAGAAGCTGGAGAGAAAAAGACCTGAAGTAAAGATTTCAACGTTGAAGACAAGAGGCTGGACACAGTGTGACATTTGTATTCATAAGGAAGGCCACTAAATTCTCTTCGATATATCATAAAAACTAAGAACAGAATCAGCCTAAGCATCTAGAGCTGAGAAGCCATTTCAGAGACTTCTAGCTGGGCTCACGATAACTACATATTTATGCCTCATTCACGTGCTTGAGGCAAGCATTGGGGGGCTACACAGATAGAAAAGAAAGCACAACAGAGATCATAGCCTGCTTTATGAAGCACACAGAGGTCACTCCATGGGGCATTCTGTTTATGGTCATGCAAATGCAGAATTAGAAATCTGTGATTATAGAAGACTCTAACCAGGAAAAAAAAAGTATGGTCTTATTGACCCATGAGAGGTGTTGCAATATATGGATAAATCTTTGTACTTGCCCCCAAATTCTTTCTTTTATTTTATAAAATGTAGTGCTGAGTTTTTATAGAGACTAAGAAGGAGTGTTAGCACCCCATATCCTGTCATACTCACAGAGATGTAACCACGGCAGTTTAACATGGTGGTCCAGGCTATTTAGAGACCTGCTAAGGAGCAAGTCTCTTAAGCTTATCAGAGGCCCACTACGCCCTTCACCTACTCTGAAGCACATCCACGAACTGCACACAACAGCCCTTACACCTTCTGCCCCTCCATGGAAGGTCCAAGGGCACAACTGAGAATCCCTTAGAAAACCCAGTGCTTGAAGCAAAGGTGAAAATAGCATTTACTTTTTACATGCTATCTAAAGTTTTTCTCATGTGACGATAATCCTGCAGATGACGTCAACTCCTTTTCCTCTTTCATATACATAATCAATGATTATTCATTGTGATTCAAAAACAATTACCAAAACAAAAACTTTTGTTGGTTTGTTGGATTTTTTTGTTTTTGTTTTTGTTTTTTGTTTTTGTTTTTTTTTGTTTGTTTGTTTGTTTTTTTAATGGTTTTGTGGGCTTGTGATACATTTGGAGATCAGAGGGCAGCTGTCAGCCTGTCTTCTACCATGTGGCTCCTGGAGTTCGAACTCAGGCTGGAAGCTTGGTAGAGCTCTGGAGCCAGACCAGAAATAACTTCAGATATTAAACCTAGAAAACAAAATAAAATAATTCTGTTTGACTTTTATTGAGGGCTTTGATTTGGGGACAAGGGATACAGCTCAGTAAATGAAGTACTTGGTGGCCAGACAGGAGGAAACAAATTCAATCCGAGACTCCTCATGAGAAAGTCCCAAAGCTAGAAAGGCAGAGACACAAGGATCTCTGGGGCAGAAGGGTCACGTGACCACCATCTCATTAGTAAGCCTAGGTCATGTGTCAGACCCTTCTCAAAAAGTCAGATGGGCTGCCCCTTCAGACTGATGCCTTACACACACACACACACACTCACACACTCACCTATACCACACAAGCACATGTACACATACTTCAATAAATGAATAAATAAACACACAAACTGGAACTAATATTTGACCTCTAAAGATGCAGTTTTTATTAGGGAAAATATTTTGAAACGATTCCCAAATTAATTTTTCCTTAAATATTTTTGGCAGCGTCAGCACTGCAAGCCTGTCAGTTGAAATTTTTGTTCTTAACTTTCATCATTTGTGAGCTGATAGATTAAAGTGCATAACTACGACCTTTTCCAGTGATAAAAATTCATAATTTGCAGATTCTAGGAAAAAGACTAAGATTTTAAGCTGATTTGAGATTTTTTTTTCCTAAAGACTAATTCAAGTAACTGTCTGATTATAATGCCTGTCAATTTCATATATTATTTTTGAATTCTCTGCTAAGTGATGTCTTCTGGTTTTCCATAAATTAGCATATTTTCTTTGATGTTGATGAATAAAGTACTTGCTTTCTAACATTTGACTATGTCCGCCATATGAAAAACTTATGTAAAAATTATTAAATAATGTCAAATTAACAAGGAAAAATATTCAAGAATTTGGGGTGAATTCCCAGGTTTCTTTAATATCTACTTACCTGTGTTTACAGTCATGTATAGCATACAACCCTGTTATTGACAAAGCAGTAACCACACAATAAATGGAACTCTGTCCTATTATACCAGATTGCTTTCTCTGAGGGATCTACCTTGGTTTTTAGCCCCCACCACCTTTCTTCAGCATGTATTGCATAGCTGCTTATTTTAATGCCAGTGTCTACTATCTGCTAGACTAGAGGGCTTCTCTGGCACTAAGAGGAAAATAGTGTCACAACTGGAATATATTTCTACCGTATTCAATGGATGTCCTCTGTATCCATAAGGAGAGCCTGTAAACTCAGTGATGAAAGGGCCTAGCACTTAAACATCTCCTGAAGAGAGCAGAAAGAGTGTGGAATCAGGAGCCACTGCCATGGAAGGGTCCATCCCGACTCCAGTGCAGACTCTAGAGGCCAGCCCAAGGGGACCTGGCACTGTTTGTTTATCCCCCTGCTCTAATGTTATTCATATCTGAATAATATTGGCTAACCTACCTTTTTACAGTAGTTGTTTCCCAAGATTTCATGGCCCCAGGCCTCTGCTGCCCATTTAAGACCAAGCTCTGTAAGAAGGTTCTGGTTCCCTCAGCCCCAGAAACTTCCTTAGCCCAGAAGCACACCAGCCGAAACCTCACTGTCCAATCTGGCTCTGCTCAAGACTGGGACCTAGGCATTCAACTTGTTTGTATGTACAAAAAACATATTTAACACTAATTTTGCATTTTATTCTGAAAAAATAAGAAATATACCAGCCTAATTAAAATAAAAATATACCAGCTCTAACAAAAATCACATAAGTTAAAATATACATGTTTATTTTAAATGCATGTTGCCTGAAAAAAAAGTGTCATGTCAAAATGACATAATTCACATTTTTGAAACTCAAATTATACATTCTGTACATTGTCATTTGCAGAATATCAAGGAATCACACATACATACATACATACATACATACATACATGCATACATATCATACCACACCACACACACACACACACACACACACACACACACACACACAAAGCAGTTAAGGCCAAACATTTTGACTAAAGGAAGGAGCGTAAAGAGTCCTTTGTTATTATTGTTGGGCCTTTCTCTTCACACTGAAATTTCTAAATGTATAAATTAACAACTTTTGCTTCTCTTAAATATCAGCAAGAGATATAAAGATAAATTAGCATGTTTTAAACTTAAGAAGCTAATGTTTCTTAAGGTCGTTTTGCATTTGTGTGTGTGTGTAAGAAGAGAAAGAGAGAGAGAGAGAGAGAGAGAGAGAGAGAGAGAGAGAGAGAGAGAGAGAGAGAGGTAGAGAGAGAGGGTATGTGGAAGTCAGCAGACAAAAATCATTTCTTTCCTTCCTTCCACATGGCCCCTAGGAGTAAAATTCAGGTCATCAGGCTTGGTGATGAGCATCAACCTGCCCACTGAGCCATCTTGCTAGCCCATGAACATGGAGGGGGAGAAAGTACTCACATTAGTAAGATTTTACTCAACTTGCCACCAAAAGTATAAATTAACACAGTAAATGAGACAGGGTTTTATTGGTTTCACAAAGACAAGAGGGAGAGGGAGAAAAAAATTCTGATGATCCTAGGGACACCGAAAGTCATCTGGCCCTGTTGAAACTTAAAACACAGACTCAGGGAAAATTCCTATGCATAAAGTAAACCATGGCATAAAATTAACATACAAATAGCATTCATTTAATGTCATTAAGATGTCGTCATGGACATTTTTAGTTAAGAAACTGATTAAGGAATAGTGAGGTTTTTTTTTTTTAAATGTAGATATAATTCAGGTCCTCAACAACAAAAAAAAAATGTATTTATTAAGTTCTTCATGATTAGAGACCTAGCTCACAATGTTTCTCATAGACAGAAAGGTAGTCCCAAGCTCCGGGCAGCATAGAAGTCACACTGAGAGGGACCTGAGACACACCTTGGCTTCCTCCTCTTCAGGAAACAGATGCTGAAGAATCATCATTGAGCAAGGTGCTTGTTACGAGCTATTTATACTTAGAGCTCCGTAGTAGCTCTTGCCCCAAGTCACCTACATTCTGATGGAGAAAAACTCACACAAAACAAATCATTAAAATGTTCTGTGCATATGTCAAGGTGTACTTGGGACGGAAGAGCTATCTTTAGGAGAGGGAGTAGAAAATATTTTATTGGAAGGTGCTGCAGAAGAACAACTTAGGAGGCTGAACGTCAAACTACCTAACCAGAAGCAGTTTAAAGTGTAATAAGGATGACCAGGGCGGGTGCCTTCGTAGCTAGGGGTGCTGTCGCACAGGCTTGATAATCTGAGTTTGAGACCTGGATCCCACGAGGTGACATGTGAGAATGGACCAGCTTTCCTCTGACTTCCACATGCGCAAGTAAGAAAGAGAGGGAAGTGGGGTTGGGGATTTGGCTCAGTGGTAGAGCGCTTGCCTAGCAAGCACAAGGTCCTGGGTTCGGTCCCCAGCTCCGGGAAAAAAAAAAAAAAGGGGAGGAAGAAAGGAAGGAAGGAAGGAAGGAAGGAAGGAAGGAAGGAAGGAAGGAAGGAAGGAAGGACGGAAGGAAGGAAGGAAGGAAGGAAGGAAGGAAGGAAGGAAGGAAGGTAGGTTGGTTGCTGTTTTCTAAATGTGATAAACAGGAGCATGGCACTTCAGACCTTCGTTACAGTAGCCCAATGTTCTACTTCCTTCGCTGTCTTCACTCGGGGCTCTGTGAGTAATGTCTCCTGACAGGTAGACAGGAAAGCGTCTCCAGCATACCATGTTATTCGTGGAATTCTTTCCTATGGTTGAAGGGCCTTTTTAAAATTATGCCAAAATGTTGTCTATAGTTCATTTTTTTCCAAATACCACCCTGAATCTGAGTTCCTCCTTTTAGAATCTTTTTTTTTTAACTTTGCTTTACTTACTTGGGCATTGCTTCAAGTTCTGTACATATAAACCAAGAACCACCACTGAGAGGAGCACCGGTATTGCTCCCATAGCACAGATGAAGTAATTGGCACTCAGCAAGGTCAAGTGATGTGCTCAAGGTCACAGAGTAGCAATGCTTTTGGTCTCTGGAGAACAAATCACCGTACAATTAATTTACTTCCTATTCTTCACAACTCTGTAGAAGACTCACCGCTCTAGGTGAGAAGATGCGAAGTTGAAAGCGCTGTTAATCTATTTCTTGCCACAAGTTCCTGCTCTGGGACAGACACATGATCCTTCTTATCAGTCTACTAATGAGGCTATCCCTTTGATTATTTCTAAGGAGAAAGTCAGTCATCATTTTGACCAGCATCACCCCACCTATGACTCCCTGCAACTTCGGACCTGAGAAGCATTTCCACTGTTACCATGACAGATAGAGAAGCAGCATAGCTTGAAGTGATGACAAGAAAGAAAGCCAAGGCTGAGAGAGGGTTAGAAAGGGGAAAGCAATTGTCTCCCAGGAGCCTACAGGGATCTCAGGTCATCACAAAGCTGTACACCCACATGAGCCCTGCTTTCCAGCAAGTGCGCCTGGATTCAACACCCCCTCTACAACGCCTCTGCTTCCCAGTTAAATTTACACTGTCCAGCACTGTGGGGATGAGCCCGTAGCCTATCCTGTTGGACCAGATGGGTTGAGAGTCTCTGTCAACACCAATACTATTTTGTACGACTGACTAAAATACATTCAACATTATCCCTGAGGAATTTTTTCATTACAGAAGTAAAATTCTGAAAACTTAAAAGTGTTTCTCCCAAAATACTGGCATTTAAAAAATTCATCACTATTCTGTGTAGCTATTGACGAAATGGAGCTTTTGTATTAGGCAAACTAGAATTTGAGCTCCAAATATTCTATTTATTGTTTTTGAGATCTTAAACAAGTTATTGGACTGTGCTAAGTCTTATAACCTATAAAATTATACATATGCTTTGAAGTCTTTGTGAGTGTTAAATTGAGAGAGAGAGAGAGAGAGAGAGAGAGAGAGAGAGAGAGAACATAGGTGAGTGTGTCTGTGAGTGTGTCTATATGTGTGTATGCAGTTGATAGCTGATAGTGTAAGACAGTGGATGGGCAAATACAATAAATAATAAGTGGATTTTCTTCTACAGAAAACTCCAGGATTCACAATGGTATGACCCTCATTTTCCCAGACATATTGAATGAATCTAAACAGCACACTACGTAATTAACTGTCACTGATTTTATTTTTCTGTCTCATGAGTCCTGACTGAAGGCCTGACATGGACTAAATCTTCAGTTCTTCATTGATGACAAAAATACCTTTTGCTTTAAGAAGTTTGAAAAAATGGACATATGATTCAATTTTATATATTGCTTCAATGCTTCCACATAGAGGCTCACAACTACCTAGAACTCCAGTGCAAAGGGATCTGACCCTCTTCCATCATCTACAGACATGGGACCACCCAAGCACTCGGTGCTCTGCACCCCACCCCACACACTCATGTGAAAATGAAAGAGAGTTTTGAAGTGCTGGTCTTCGTACATGACATGGCTGCTGATACAGCAGCTCACAATAGTTGTAGTTGCTCGCACAAGCCCTGTACAACATCAAGCCAGTGACAACTTCATCACAGATGGTGGAGGGGCTCCACTCCTAGTTGAGGAGCTAGTGGCAGCTGACGGTTACTAAGGGGGAGGAGATTTGCTCTCCTAAGGGAACATGGCCACTGGTAGGTTGCTCGTGTCCCACTGGATAGCCTCACACTTGTATCATATGGCCGTACTAATTGGATGCAGAAAGTTATTAATAATGATGGGGAAAAAAAGAAAACATGAAGTTGGAAGAGAGACTGTGGAAAATACTAGGAAGAGTTTGAAAGGAGGAAGTGCTACTATGGCTATAATTTATACATTGTATACATGTATGGAAATCTAGTAAAATAATAATAAAACAAGTTTGTAATAATAAGTATACTTATTACAACATCTGTCACCTCCTGGAGACCTAAGTGGAATCAAGTAACCCACATGACTGGAAAGAGTCCAGTTTCCCCTTGGAATTAGTCCTGTATCCCAATAGAAATCCATGCTTACTACAGTTAGCAGATAATTTCCTCCAACAAGCATTTCATTCAACAAAGAATTCTTCCTAGGCACTGACCAGCCCAGTGGTAGGAATGAAGCCTAAGTCTTCACACAAGTTGCAAGCATGAAGCATGTAACTTCTGAACTCCATCCCCAAATCTAGGACATGGTCCTTTAAGATATCTTCCTTTTGATTAATATCAGTCCTAATAACAGAGATTGCTGTAATATCTGCCAAAAATGTCTGTTTTTTTTTGTTCTGAAACCACAACACAGTATTCACCTTAAAAGCTAAAAGTTCACAACTCCTTCCCCTGGAAAAGAACTTGCCTTCTGTCACGAATGCTCTAACTTACTACGGCCAGAGTTTATCATATGCATATTCTACTGCACAGAAGGAACAAGAAAGAATGAGAAATTAAAATCCATTGACAAAAGAATGTAATTCTACTAGGTACCCGGAGCCTCTAGCGATTGATTTCAAGTAGATTCTGCCTGATTGCTTGTCGTCTTATTTATATGCAGAAATCTCAACTTCAAGTCCTGTTAGAGGCAATCTTATTAGCATTACGGCATCCTCCATTAGCAACTGTCATCTCTGCTCGCTAGGCTTCTAAGGCACTCAGTGGAGCATAGGGCTGAGAAAATGATCTCACTGGTTCTGGCACCATCCCAAATATTGGCCACTTCCATTGTACATGGTACAACAAATGGGCATTTCAACATCCCGGTTACATATGAAAACGCACGGCCAAATATTAATTTTCGTACTGAGAGAAATACAAGGATAGCACAGGGAGAACAGCTCATATTAAGTCAGCTCCCACTAATTGAAAGCTTATCCCCTAGCAATCAGGCATCCCATTTTGAAAGACTCTGGTCTCCGGACTTCATTTTCTTACTTTTTCCTGAGGCCTTAAATTGAACAGGAAGACTTGAGACCTGCTAGCAGACAGGCGATAGATTCAATACATCAATGAAAACACCTGAAATAGAAATATGCCTTTTTATACATTTCTGTATAAACAAATATTGAAGTGGATTACATAAAAAGTAAATAAGTGATGTGGTTCACAGGAACAGAAGGAAGAGCACAGGCAAAGCAGTGTGGAACCTTGAAGTGCAGAACAACCAAACTCATGTTCCGAGAGCCGGAAGCAACTCCAAGACGGTTTATTTGAACAGCATCTGAAAGTGTGAAGTCTAACGAGACTTAGAGAATATATGTGTACACATCTCTCTGGTTATTTTCTTATATTTAACTGCTAAATAATTTTGGTACAGAATTAAAAACACTGGGGTTCAGTATTAAACACTGCCGAAGAGCTGACTTTCTTCTACAGACTAAAACCTGCCATAAATAATTCTGAACTTTTGGGTACAACAAACATATTAGTGTTTTTTTTTTCACTTTGTTTCTGAGTTCAGAAATGAGTCCTTTATGATTGCAACAACAGTGACTAATTTCTGTAAACATTAATTGAATGTTGGATAATTCTCTCCTAGACACTGAAAGACATGAGGCTGCCACCTCTCCAGAGAAAGAGCAAGGCCTTATTTATTTAGTTAAGGAATAAAAATAGAGAGATACTAAATTACTGTGCCTGGTATATGTGGTGGGAGAGATGCAGAGAAACAAATTGCTAAGCTGTTCAAAGCAGGGGAAAATCACCACCATTTGTGAAGCCTTAAATAGGCACCATTGAGGAGGCAGCCCTCACATGGGAGCCGAGGGATGGAGAGGACTTTGATCAGAAGCATGGCTAGAAATTTGACAAGACAAAAAAAACAACGGTCCACAGAGACTGAGAGCATGGACTCAGCCTGTATCCCAACTCTGGTTCTATCATCAATTAGCTGCCTGATTCAGGTTAGGCCATTAAAACTGTCTCACCTTGCTGCGTTATACAATTGGGCAAATAAGTTCATGTACATCTTAGGGTTCTCGTGCTAGTCAAGTTAAATTAATTAATGTATACAAATTGCTTAGGCTGTTGCCCAGAACATGAAAAGTACTTTGAAACAGGTAGCTATTACTGTTCTGGGTAGAGCAAAGGCGTAGTTAAAGTGGAATGCGTGTCTAGCATAATGAATAATTGGCTATAATGGAGAACATAGAAGAATAATAAAAGATAAAGCTACAAGGATAAATTGGCAACTTATTATAGGAAGAACTAAACATCGGAGAAGACTTTGCTCTTAAGTGTGTAGGAACTACGGTATCAGTGAGATTTTGTGTTTGCTTTTAGCCTTGATCCAGGTTACATTAGCTGGGCTCCTTTGGAAGATGCATCCGGCCTTGAAGCAGCCCTGGATTGGTAGTGGAGCAGATGAAATGAAAGGTAAACTATTTTAGAAAGCCAACACAAAGATGGAAAGATCTATCGAGGATAGCAGTGATAGTGATGGGAAAGGAAGGTATTCCTTCGTCTTTTCACAGTTTCATTTTAAATTGATGACTTCGGTTTGTATCTACATTATGATGTCACAAAGTAAAATAAAACATTGGGATGCTCTGATGCGATGATGGTGCTACAGGTGGGTAGCCAACTATTTATTTTATTGAATTTGATGCCCAGTACTGTAAACTTGGTCAAAAGTCTATGAATAGAAAAATCACAGGTTCTGGTGTGGGGGGAAGAAAATACTGCCGTTTTGCTGAAATGACATATAGTTATATACAGCATATAGGACATATAGCTATAGTTATATACAGCATATAGGACATATAGCTATAGCTATATACAGCTTATAGGACATATAACTATAGTTATATACAGCATATAGGACATATAGCTATAGCTATATGCAGCACATAGGACATATAGCTAACTTGCCTTCTAAATATTAATGTTTATCATCCTAGAGGCAACTGTAGAAGAAACGGGACCAAGTAAGAGCAGGCAGGCAGAGAAAAGGACTCCAAAGATAAAGCCTCGAGAAAGCCTACTCTACAATGAGCGCAAACAGCTGAAGCACAGGGGGGGCTGGAGCGCAGAACGTGGACAAGACTGGCGGGGTCACCAGTCTTGATCTCCACGAGCTCGTTGGCATCTCATATGGAAACTACTCAAGTAAATGTCTTCAGCTTTAGGTGGAAGACGATCCCCTTCTTCCTGGCACCACACTTTCTGAGCAGTTATGAGTACTATGGCTGAAGGAAGGCTCCCCTACCCTGAAGCTCAAGGCGCAAGTGCGCAAGTGCGCCAGTGCACCAAAGCTCACTTACAGAACCTGCCCTTCTATGGGTGTGCAAAAACTAGACACCATTCTTCTGGGACTCAAGTCTTAGAGAAATGATGGTGGTGGTTTCTAGAGAGATAAATATCTTTACCTTGCAGCATTTCTGTAGGTAGTACTAAGATTGACTCTTCATGAAGAAAGCTTGTCCCATATTTTAGTCTTTTTATTACTGTTGTTCTTAGGGTTGCTGTTTTAAACTGTCTCGCTGTGGACCCCAACTGTCCTGCTACTCACAGTATAGTCCAGGCTGTCCTTGAGCTCTCAGCTCTCAGCAATCCTCTTGCCTTAGCTTTTTATGTATTAGAAGTAAAAACACCTGCCAGTGTCCAGCTCAATCTTTTGTGGTGTGTGTGTGTGTGTGTGTGTGTGTAAAAGCTGTGCCAATTCTCCAAACTGGGCTCTGAATTCAACAAAATACTTTTCTTCAAGAAAATCAAATCATATGTGCGCTGCCTCTAACTGACATTGGTAGCCCATACGTGGTATCTGTCTCCTCTCACATATTCACTCAGTTGACTCTGAGCCTGTGTTTTCTATTAACTACATTCTGGATCCCATCAATGCTACCCCAGCCCAAGGGATCCTAATTGTTACGTTGCTTCTATCATCTCTGGATCCCATCAATGCTACCCCAGCCCAAGGGATCCGATTGCTTCTATCATCTCTACAGCAATCAACACCAAGTTTTAGGATTTATCCTGCAACAAAAAAAAATTTGTTTTCCACTTCTCTTTATTCTTCATAAGAGAGAGATCTATCATTTTGTATTAATTTATTTACTTAGCATACTGATCAAAGTTCCCCCCTCGCCTCCCAATCCTTTCCCCCACCACACCGAGATCCACTTCTCCTCCTCCCTTTCTCTTCAGAAAAGGGGAGGAGGTCTCTCATTTTAATATGGCCCTTGACCATCCTACAAACATAGTCCCTTACCTCATGCCTCTAATCAGTTCCTATTTGTGTGATTTTTAGCTTTTCTTTTTCTTTCTTTCTTTCTTTTTTCTTTCTCTCTCTCTCTCTCTCTCTCTCTCTCTCTCTCTCTCTCTCTCTTTTGTAAATCTTACTCAACCAGAGTTGATCAAATACATACTGTAATAGACTTTGATTTTCAAAACAACCCTGAGATTTCACCTCACACCAGTGAGAATGGCTAAGATCAAAAACTCAGGTGACAGCAAATGCTGGCGAGGATGTGGAGAAAGAGGAACACTCCTCCATTGCTGGTGAGATTGCAGACTGGTACAACCATTCTGGAAATCAGTCTGAAGGTTCCTCAGAAAATTGGACATTGAACTGCCTGAGGACCCAGCTATACCTCTCTTGGGCATATACTCAAAAGATGCCCCAACATATAACAAAGACACATGCTCCACTCTGTTCATAGCAGCCTTCTTTATAATAGCCAGAAGCTGGAAAGAACCCAGATGCCTTCAACAGAGGAATGGATACAGAAAATGTGGTACATCTACACAATGGAATATTACTCAGCTATCAAAAACAATGACTTTATGAAATTCATAGGCAAATGGATGGAACTAGAAAATATCATCCTGAGGGGGGTAACCCAATCACAGAAAAACACACATGGTATGCACTCATTGATAAGTGGCTATTAGCCCAAATGCTTGAATTGCCCTAGATGCACAGAACACATGAAACTCAAGACAGATGATCAAAATGCGAATGCTTCACTCCTTCTTTAAAAGGGGAACAAGAATACCCTTGGAAGGGAATAGGGAGGCAAAGATTAAAACAGAGACAGAAGGAACACCCATTCAGAGCCTGCCCCACATGTGGCCCATACATATACAGCCACCCCATTAGACCAGATGGATAAAGCAAAGAAGTGCAGGCTGATAGGAGCTGGATGTAGATCTCTCCTGAGAGACACAGCCAGAATACAGCAAATACAGAGGCGAATGCCAGCAGCAAACCACTGAACTAAGAACGGGACCCCTGTTGAAGGAATCAGAGAAAGGGCTGGAAGAGCTTGAAGGGGCTTGAGACCCCATATGAACAACAATGCCAAGCAACCAGAGCTTCCAGGGACTAAGCCACTACCTAAAGACTATACATGGACTGACCCTGGGCTCCAACCTCATAGGTAACAATGAATATCCTAGTAAGATCACCAGTGGAAGGGAAGCCCTTGGTCCTGCTAAGACTGAACCCCCAGTGAATGTGATTGTTGGGGGGAGGGCGGTAATGGGGGGAGGATGGGGAGGGGAACACCTTTATAGAAGGGGAGGGGGAGGGGTTAGGGGGATGTTGGCCTGGAAACCGGGAAAGGGAATAACAATCGAAATGTAATAAGAAATACTCAAGTTAATAAAGAAAAAAATAGACTTTGATTTTTTTATTAGTAGTAGTACATATTTTAGCAGACAGCTGTTATTTTGCATATGTTTTTTCTTTGGGGGAAATATTTTATTCCTATTCTTCATACAGTAAGTATGTAGAAAGCACGAAGATTAGAGTATGTGGTGTGTAAATAAAGCAAGTATAGTATCTCATAACCCAGAACCACAGTCCTTGATACAAAACTCAGCAAATGACCCAGACCTAGGGATTGCTGTGGGAGCTAAAAGAGAGAACCTCTATTGGTCCTTTCTTCTTTCCTTTTTTTATTTCCTTCCTTCTTTTTTTTGAAAATAGATTCTTCTCTCATACAATACATTCCAAGCACAGATTCCCCTCCCTCCACTACACTCAGTTCCCCTACTACGCTCAGTTCCCCCACTTCCTCTCTCCTCTAGACCCATTCCGCCTCTGTTTCTCTTCAGAAAAGAGCAGACCTCCAAGAGACAACAACCAAACAAGACAAAACAAGATACAATAAGACACAGCAAAAAGCCCTACCCAAAGACATGTATACATGGACTGACCCTGGGCTCCAATCTCATAGGTAGCAATGAATAGCCTAGTAAGAGCACCAGTGGAAGGGGAAGCCCTGGGTCCTGCTAAGACTGAACCCCCAGTGAACGTGATTGTTGGGGGCAATCACGGCTGGACAAGATAACCCAATAGGAGGAAAAGAATCCCAGGAGCAGGCAAAAGCATCAATGATACACTGGCTCCCACTGTTAGGAGTCTCACAAGAACACCAAACCAACAGCCATAACGTATATGCAGAGAACCTGGTGTAGGCTGCTTGCAGGCCCCAGGATTGCTGCTACAGTCTCTGGGAGCCCATATGAGCCCAGCTTAGTTGATTCAGAGAATCATGTTCTCCTGGTTTCCTCCACTCTCTCAGAACCTACAATCTTCCCTCCACCTCTTCTGCAGGGGTCTGTTCTTAGGGCCTGGATGCCAAGAGAAATCTAGAGTCGCTTGGGATCGCCCCTGAGATGTTTTTCAACTAAACTAACCAGTATCCTTTAGAGGAAAAATAGGTCTAATTGAGATAGTTTTCTATCACATGAAGCCATGCATCATACCAAGTTAGCTATTATGGGTCAGCATTTAGGCACTAAATGGAAGTTAAATGGATATATGTCTACCCACAAATGAATTGCAGGATAGTAGATTAAATGGGTGTTTATAAAGATCTCAAACCACCAAAGACAAGTACTGGGAAGACTCATAGATTCCAAAGCTTAAATAACTTGGTGGATTACGGTACTTTGCTAATAAAAAGGTTGAGGGTGTTGCATGTGAGGGCTTTAAATTTTCCAGTGTGTACCATTCCTTAAAAATGAAACGTAAGTAAATACATAAACCCCCACTAAAGGAAAAGGATAATGTCTAGTAAAATCACGAAATGAATTATAATTCATCAGAGAGTTTACAACTCTATGGATAACACCGAATCTAAAAGTCGGTCACAGACAACTACTCTTCTGGTTCGAATCCAATGTACTCAAGGCTTGGTTACCACCCTACAGAGAGAACTTTGTAGTGGGGGATTAGTTAGGAGAAGATAGGTCTTGGGAGGACTGGATGTCCTTAAAGGGGACATCAGAGCCCTAGCCTCTCCCTCTCACCCGACACCCCACACCCCACACCCCACACCCCACACCCCACACCCCACACCCCACACCCCACACCCCACACCCCACACCCCACACCCCACACCCCACCCCTGCCTCTGTGATGTGAGCTGCCGTGTGTGTGTGTGTGTGTGTGTGTGTGTGTGTGTGTGTGTGTGTGTGTGTGTGTGTGCGTGCTGTTGCCATGGGGCACCGTGAGGCTACAAACCCAAAGGCACCAAGGCTCAGCATGGACTGGAACTTTGGGAACCACGATCCGAAATAACCCCTTTCTCCCTTTGAGTTGCATGTGCCACTGTTTGTTATAGTGACAGAAAGATGACTAACCCGAATCCGGAGAGTATGATAGCACTTATGTAAATCTCAAAACCAAAAGGAAGCTATGAATAAATGGATGTGTGTTGAATCAACTCAAAGCCTCAGTGAGGACAGTGGACAGTTGGAGGAAGGGTAGCAGCCATCACAGGCAGCTACAGTAACATTGCTCATTTCTATCACTTGAGTTCACACTGGGACTCCTATGTGTTTATCCTACATATAACTATGGGTCATAATTTATACGCACAACACACATTTATACAGCAGATATTTTAATTTGTTTTTGAAATTACTCCCGTAATGGGCTGACTCCATCATATCTACTTTCCATGTCTGTAATTTTAAAACCTATATGTAGACATGTTGCCTCTGAGTTTTGACATAACTCCTTGGGGTTTGTTGTACAAATCCCTTTTCCAGACTTACGCAATGCGAGGAGAGAGTTTCCAGTTCAGGAGATCGTGTTGTGTACGTAGTTCCACATCTCCACAGTGTAATTTATATCAAAGTGACTCAATTCTGAACAATGAAAAGGAGATTTAAAAAAAAACACTCATACCAGTAAACTAAACAAACAGGCAAACATCCCCAAACTATTTATCTGTGGGTTCCAGAATCCCCCAAACAAAATAACAATAAACAGAATGAATTGATTACAGCCACAATTACAGTTGTGTTGGACTCCTGGGTTTGTTTCATTTGGGTTTAATTATTCCTAATGAACCCTCTCCTTCTGTTTGGCCCTAACTAAGGTGTAGCTCACTTGAGTTGTGCCGGCAGGTCTCAACTTGTGAGCACAAGTGGCCTCTTTAGGCCACAGGCATGCTGCCTTACACCTGGTACAGGCAGACAGAGCGATCAGGACCCGTGGGTGTAACTCCGATGTATCTGTCAACACCAGTCAACGCCAAGCTGTGGCAACAATTGTCAAAAGTGTGGGATCAAGCTCTGCTAGGAATTAGCTGTTCACTCCATTTAATCATGTCGCAAAGTACCTACCACATACAAGGCACTCAACCAGGTGTTGCAAGTGATTGAAAGGGTGAGACCCAGTTCCCACTTAGGTACAGACTAAATTGGTGATTCTCGAACCTTCTCCCGCACCTGAGTCATCTGGAGGACTTGTTGAAGCCATTTCCTGGGGCTTAAGAACTTGCATGTCTACTGCGTTCTCCAGCAATGCTGAGGCCCAGGGTCCAGGGGAACACAGTGAGAAGCCCTGGGACAAGCTGATACTGAGACCCAGGAAGTCGCTCCTGTTGTTAACATATTTGACAGCCACTAAAAATTTGGTTTGGAAGCATTTCCCTTCCACATGTACAGCAAATATTTTGGAAAATATCGTTGGCACAATTAAATGTTACAGCAGTGATCATTACTGACACCTGGTTACTCTGTCACGCCAGGCTGTGCTGACTGGTTCTGGTTCCCACGCACTTTTGTTCACTGGATCATCGCCAACACCACTGAGGTTGGTGTTGTCTCCATTGTCTCAGAGGAAGCAATTGAGGAATAAAGATATTTTTTAAAAAAATCTTGCCCTAGTTTGGGCTTTTCCAATCTAAGCGCTTGACATTTGAGGCTAGAAATTTCTTTGCACATGAGGGGCAGGGAGTTGTCCCACGCCTTTCGCAGTTTCTCTGGCTTCTACTCATTCTGTGTCAGAAAAAACAACACCTTGTTATAGCAACCGAAAATGTCTTCAGGCGCCGTCAACTCTCTCTGCCTGAAGTGGAGGGTCACCGTCCTGGACACCCGGTTTAAGAAGTCCAAGCCATTTAGCATCTTATCGCCTGGGAGGTTGGGTGTGTTTTTACTTCATTGGAAAGAAAGTTACAGACCATCTCTCTATCTGAGTGAATTCTGTCACTTTTCAACCAGGAGTAAAGGCCACGAGGATATTACCCCCAAGATGTTAGAGCAGCCTGCCAGGAACCAAGAGGAGCTCAGATTGATACTGACTTCAACTGCACAAAGGTTCCTTCATTTTGTTGCCCCATTTCTTTCTTCTCAGTAAATCCTCCCAGCCCATGTGTGCCTATGACAAGTGTATTTTGCTCTCTGCCAGCAAGTGTTCACAAAGCAAATGGCCTGGCTTCCTATCATGGCATGATACAGAACGGATGCACTGGGTTCCCTGGGGGAGATTTGTAAAATGGCAGGTCCAAACAGAACACACTGATGGGAGGCAAAAACACCCATATAAACCCGCCTCTGTCTGCCTTTCGAAGAGACAGTGCTGCCAGTAAAAACACAGAGTTTGCACAATACGAGGAAATCGTGTACCTATATACAATTACAGAACGATAAAGGTTAGCAACGTGAGTCACTCAGCCAAATAGTTTGCCTTGTCCAGAGTGCAAATTGCAGTAATTGGATGAAGACATCTGTACTATTTTAACCTGTCATGTTAAATATCTGTATTTTGTAACTCATCTTGATAGCTAATTTTCATGGAAATATGTGTTAATTGAGCAAAAAAGACATCTTTAAGATGGTTATCATAAGATAATCACACCCTAGGGCATTGTGAGGGGAGAGGTACTGCTCTGATCTGTGATTCTCCAAGGATATGATTATCACATGATCGCTGCCGCACCTCACAAGTGAGACCTCTCTGGGCTGCCTCCCTACTCAGGTGCTGGTGGTGCGTCCGTCTGTTTCTCACAGCACCACAGTTATCTCTTCCCAAGAGGCTGTATGGTTTCTCAAAAACAATAACTTAGGACAGGGCACAGTCAAGAACATGGTGTCCTTTAGAGCAAAAAAGATTACAGAAAATGTTAAGCTTATCCTTTTGGAAAACAAACTGCAGGTTTCCAGATTCCAATCAGAGTCCTTTAACCATCCTTCCCAAATCCCAGACTCACGGTCTGTATGCTCTGTCCCTCCATATGGTTGAATAATTCACAACCACTTTGGTGCCCTCTGTTTACAAAGCCTATTTTGTTTAGAAAAAGAGAGGCGTGGGGGGTGGGGAAGGAGGGAAGGGAAAAAGGAAGAGGGAGGGAGGAAGGGAAGGGGAAGGAAGGAAGGAAGAAAGGAAGGAAGGAAAGAAGGAAAAGAAAACCTGTTATATTTTTTGTCAAGCCTGTTTCCTGCCGTCCGTCATGAGTATCAGGATATTTATCCACTACTATTGTCCCTCCCCCAATCTACTGCGTTATATACATTTCCTGTCTTCAGAACAGTATGCAGAAAGGCAACTTAATGGATACAATAAAAAAATATCAATTAGCAATGTTGAAAATGACCTTTGTTCAGTTATGACAATTAGTTTCCACAACCAGCCAATTTGCACAGAGGTGATTTCTAGGCGTTAGCAGGTCAGTTGGTTCTGCATCCTGGGGATATAACAGAAGAGCGGATGCACTGACAGTAACTCTCGCCTTCCTTCCGAGTTCTAAAATTAACATAGAAGCAATAGCAGTATTTCCTAGAGGTGATACTGCTGAAGTCAATATGGAATGAAAACTGTATTTTCTTAATTTGTTATTTAAGCCTTCGGTTTCTTCAAATGAGGAGCTACTATTATTGTAATGTTTACTTTTGAATACATAAACTGTGAAATAATGGCAAAACACTTGAAAAGTAGCCAGAAGATAAGAGGGAAACCTCTCTGTTGCCTACATCCCTGATTTAAAGAAAAGGGATGCTTTAAGGCTGATCTTACAACTCCAGCTAGAAAAAGGGAGAAAGACTGTCAATCTTCAGTAATGTATAAAGATTTGAGGTGCTGGATGCATTTTCCTGGTTGAGTGCATGAAGTCGTCTTTGTTTCGGGTTTCCTTGGCAACCCTTCTCAAAGTGTGTACAGGAAGAGCAGGACCTAAATGGAGTCTGGTCTGAAGAGGGCCTTAAGGGGGGTGGGGGAGCGTCTAAGTTCCCTATTTTTATTCCTTTAGAAGTGCGGGTGCGAGATGAAGGATGCGCGGGACAGAGAACACCATTTTCTATGGCAGGGTACCCTTGTGAGAGCGAGGCAACGGTGAGCTTTGAAAGCCGGCGTTGTTTTTCTGGCTCGGAGAGAGACTTCTACAGAGGCACAGACTTCTTAGACGGCTCTTTTTTAAAGGCCATTTTCGTCTCCAAAGTGCCTCAGCAGCCTGAGATGAGTAGGGAGCTGTCTGCCTTGGGTGAGGCCCCAACTCCGTGTGAGGTTTCTTGGGTAGGAAATTTTCATGGTGATGACAAGGAGGGAGTGTTGAGAATTTTAACAACTGGCTTTCTCGTTTCTAAAACAGTATCTTGTTTAATTGTTATCGACACCTGTTTCCTCCACCAGTCCTCAAATCCAGACTTCTGCTCCCTGCCCAGGCTGGATGGCTGCTCTGTGCTCACTGTGCTGCCCAATACCGCCTTCCTTTTAGGGTCTTCCTTCTTGGCTTGTGCCTCCTGTTTACCGCTCTTCTGCTGTCTTATCTGCTGGACAAGCTGTGACTGAAAAAAGGCAATTGAGTATTTGTTCAGAACAAAACTTAACAGAGTACCAAGTAACTCTGTAATCAAAATAAAAAGCACTTTAATGCAGTATTTTTAAATAAAATTAAGTGCCAAAAACTGTGAGGAACAAATTATCAGAATTATAACCAGGATTCATGCTGACTTGATCAAGTCACCGTTCACCACAAGGCTTCTACTTCCTCTCTTCTGCACCCCACCTGCCATGCCCACGTCCCCAATTTTGCATTAATTCTATCTCAAGACTCCTTAGTTAGCATGTACAGAACATAAGTCCCTCCGTGCTATCATTATTTTTGCATATATACGTATGCACAAACACCCATGTGCACACAAGCACATATACATCCATGCATACACACAAAGATCATCACACATGCTATCATATTCACACACATACAGACATATTCACACAAATTCACAGTGTTTTCTCATTTTATATTAAAGCCCCCCGCCCCCCCCACAACACACATAATCTGTTATAAAAATAATATATCTCCAGCTCAAGATCCTCCTGCCTCAGACTCCCAACGGCTGAGACTGTAAGACTTTGCCACCAAAGCCAACTTAGATTCAAATAGAAGAACACTCTTTCGGCTGAGCGTGCAATGGTTGAAGCATTGCTCGTGCTGTTGGTACTCTTCAGATATCCTCTATTGTCTCTGGCTTCCGGTGCTGAGAGTCGTTTCTGTCATCTTGGTGCTTCTTCCTTTTTGGAAACAATGTTTCTCTTTGTGAGAGCCTGTCATCTTCCTTTTATCCTTTGTGCTCAGAAAGCTTCTCAGGCCAAGCCTATGTTGTTTTGTTGTGTTTTTCTTTCCCCCTCAATTATTCCTGGAACCCAGTGAGCCCTTTCGATGTCTGGCTCCAATCTCCCTTCAGTACAGGGAGGTTGTCTTCTGTTATCTGTTTAGTTATTGTGTCAGCTCTAGTTCCTACGATTTCTCCTTATAGAATTCCTATGATTTGCATCTGGAGAAGGCTGACTGTCCTCAGACTTCTTTGTTTCCCCTCTTCTGTTCTTTTCATCTTTCTGTTTCTATTCTGATAGTGTCTTTCCATCCTTAACTCTCAAACATGCTGAGGCAGAATTTGCCGGAGATGCTCTTGTACTTTAATCTATGCGCTGTCCCTTCACCCCTTGGAAAATTATAAAGCTTTTAGTTCCAAGAGAGATGCTGTATGATATCCAAACTTCAGGTTACCTCAATAATTTTTATTTTGTATGAGATGCTATGGCTTCACTAGCAATTCCATTTTTGTAGAGACTACAGTACGAATATTGTTCTTCTCCTTGGCAAATGCCCTTAATTTCCTTTCTTAACCTGTCCCTCACTCTCAAATCTAGAATCTGAGGAGCTATCAACAGAAGTGTCTTGCTTCATCTTTCACTGCAATCAAGTTGTAATGGCTCATGAGTCCTTGACTAGGCTAAGAGAAGCCCAGATAGCTAACAAAATAAACATCATGGGGCTATATGTGGGGGCATCTCTAGAAGAGATTTACATTGAGTCTAAGTCATTAGATCAAGGAAAGATCTGCCCTCACCAAGTAGTACAACAGAGCAAGACAATGGTAGAAATCAAATCCATGCTTGTCCCCAACTCCTTGAGAATGCCTATTTCCTCCTGGTTTCGGCCATTAACATTCCTGACTTTGGTTTGGAAGACTAGCTGTACCACTACGTCAACAGTGATTCTGGACTTGAGACTTTCCTGGTTCTTCAGTTTACACATTCCATAGTTCATGTCCTCTCGGATTCCATAATCAGCTGATCAAGTTCCCATAAGAAATTCCACATATCAGTTCTGTTTACAGAAGGACACCTTGATTTAATGCACAAGGCTCTAGAGTTCTCAGCCTCCAGGAGGGGACACATGCGTCCCCTCCACTCCTGAAGCCCAGGGCCCAACTCTTTGGAAGGTTTCCTCTTCTCAGCAGGGTAACCCATGGATGTCCATGACCTCAGTCCCCTCCAGGATGGATGACATGCTGGTGATCACTCTGAATGCTCTGTGATAGTCAATCTCTAGACTCCTCAGCCCCCAAAAGAACAGAATCGCCATGTGAAGAGAGTAAGCATCATACACTCGCATCGGAGATCGGAGAGGCGCTAGTGTGCTGAGCTTTGTGTTTTATGGTATAAGTTAAAATTTTTTCCCATTAAACATCAGTTTGGTGGCAAAATTGTCAGCATTCTGGTCTAGATCTTCATAAAGGTAGATTACTAGAATGCCTGCCTCTTCGTTTACACAAAGTATTGAACTGTAGCTCTGTATGCTCCACACACAGAAGTTATTAGTTAGCTGTGAATCTTCTTCCGATAACGAAATGAATACCCAAAGTCAAACTTCCATTTCAATGATTTTGGAAGAGCTGAAGGACAGGGCTGCAGGTAGCACATGCTAATCGCTGACTGTCCGGCCACAAGAGATGGGTGATTCTGGATTCTTTTGTTTACCATCCGCTGCTGTTTGGCTGAACATACGACAATTATTTCTCCATGCTCATTCAAGTGGACTGATGGACAATTCTTCCAAAAGCACTAGTGACTGCATTTGTGAGGGGAGAAATGGGTTAACGTCAGGAAGCCACTGACTCTTTTGAATTCCAGTATCTAAGTGGCTTTTGTTCCTCTCGGAATAGAATTTTCTAGAAGACAAAACACATACTAAAGCTCTATAAAGAAAATATCCATTAAAGATACAGAGACTGGGGTTCCAGTAATGTAACAGGAAAATCCAACTTGCAAGTAAGATGCCAGAATTGGATTGATTGCTGTGTACAACAGGGACATGAATATAAAGACTCCCTGAGGTTAAATTGGGCTCCTGCATTGAAATTCTAATTAGAAATATGAGTGCCCCGGCTCTGTGCAAATACATGTGTGTTTAATTATTCCCCTTTTCCACCTTATCTCTTCCATTATTTTATACCCCTTCCCCTCCTCCTTTCTTGCTGTTTTCAAGCAACCCATGCCCCTCACTTAATCTAAGTGTAGGCCTTTCTTTAAGTTGGCATTAATTGACAAGCAGTGTTTAATTATTATTTTTCATGTGTGAAGAGGGCTAATATTAACTCTCCATGGGCCTGAAGGTGACTTCAGACCTCTTGTTTCTGGTGGCACCACTCTGCCTCCATCGCTGGCATTTCTTTAGTCAGACAGACATGCCATGTATTCTTCCTCATCCTAATGGTATGTACTGATGTCTGTGCTAATTGAGGCCGCTGGGAGCTCCATTTGTCTTCTGTCACTGCATTTGTGAGACTGGCACTTTGGACAACTAAAGATTAAATCCACATCATAGAACCCAAAAAGTAAAGGGGGGACGTAGCCTAGAGCAATTCCTAAGGGACTCCCTAAGGCCAGGAACCAGTGCTGTCGGACTGGCATCCTCAGCAAGACCCAGAACCTCATGTTGCTCCATATTTTATTAACCAATAACCAATATCCAGAAGAACCTGTGAACTGTGAAGTCAGAAGGGGCGGACCACCAGAGTATGGGTCGGGTTTCTCCATCAAAACTAAAGGAGCCGCTATAGCTTTAAGTGTAAGCCGATTTGCTTTTTAGGATGAGACCTTATTCAGCATTCTTTAACACTCTATGTTGTACTCAAATCCAAATGTGGGGATTTTCTGACTCAGGAACCAAAGGCAAAGAAGCTAAAGTCCTGACATCTGAAATGTCCAAGTGTTCTCTGCAGTCTAAGGAAACCTCATATGCAGAGCAGAAGTGAAAGTTAACCTGAGCAAGTCAGAGGTTAAATCAAGAAACAGCGAAAGCAGAAACAGGACAATGGATCCAGTAAGATTTTAATCCAATCCTGGTGCTAAGCCCAGGAGATTCGGAGAGGATTGGTCAAGGGCCACTTAGGGCCAGTGGTTGGGTGTCAAGATAAAGTCATATGTCCTGACTCACCTCAGCAAGAAGAAAGATCTCAAAGTCAGGAGTCCTAGAGCCTGACTGAAGAGAGGCTGGGCATATCTCTAGCATGTAGTGCTGTATCAAAGAACCAGAGTTCAGTTCCCAGCATTCACATCTGGAAGTTCACATCTGTCTGTAACCCCAGTTGCAGTGGGATCTGATGCCTCTAGCCTCTGAGGACATTTGCACACAACATGCACTTGCCTGGCTCTATGTGTGTGTGTGTGTGTGTGTGTGTGTGTGTGAAATTAAAAATAATAAACATAAAAAGGAACAAAGGAACTCAAGAGCTCTAGCTATTGACCTAATTATGTACTAATTTTATATAAATTATCAAGAACATAGCTTTAAAGTTATGATAATGAAAATTTTATAGAAATATTGTGTAGGATTAAATTAGATAATATATAAGAAACTCTTTGGAGATTTAAAAGGTTTTTTTATAAATTTTAATTATTCATTTACTTGGGATGTGTTTTCTTATACACATACACACACACACACACACACACACACACACGGTTGTTCTACTGTCTGTGAGATAGTCAAAAGGAAATACCTACTCACATAAAAGCATTGGCCTATGTCGGAGCTGGCATTGAAGTGTGAACACTGTTAGAATCCAAAAGGGCAAAAACTCGGGAGTTCTTTACTGAATGTTGTCCTTTCGATCTATACCTATCCACTTGCCTTGTTAGTCACCGAGAAAAATAAATCAGATGCAAATCTGCAACTGCCAGGCTCAACAAATAACAGCTTGAGTGCTGGTGGTAGTTTTTGTTTGTTTGTTTTGTTTTGTTTTGTTTTGTTTTAAGGCTCTCACTGCTTCCGCTTCTGATCCCCACTGAGGAAGTAGGCCCTTCTCAGTTCGGGGCTCCACCTGTACCCACTGCAGCAGAAACTCTAGGAATGGGGCCCAGCAGCCTAACAAGGCCACCAGGAGACTGTGGTGTGCACCACAGAAGTTTTAAGAGCCTCTGTTCCAGACGGAGAACAAAAGCTTCTGTATAGTACTGAGAGATCTTGACTCATTTTAATACACTTCCATGTGGACGACATCTAAATCCAATATCCGTGACTAAAATAATATTTGTGTATGTACACCTAGAGCCATACTCTTAAACTTGAACTCATAGATTTGTTCAGTGAAGTTCAACTTTCCATTCTTGGTCTGAACAGACAAATGTCTTGGTCAAGTCTAATTTCCTGTAATACTTGAGAAATTCAAACACTCGTAAAAATCTGAGCATATTTTTGTTTACTAAGGATTCTAATCAAGGTGGAAGCTCTTATAATTAGCCTTGGTAATAGAAATGTAAATTAAACTCAGTCCATTAATCTTAGCAAAATCCTTTCTTATTCTGCTTTTAATAGTATTTAAGCCTAGCTATTATGTTGATATCATTGTGAAATTTACAATATGCTTTATTAATATGGATCATCCAATCACAAATATGGTAAGAGGAATACAGAATAGATTTTGAGGAAAACAGAGATTATATTGTTTTTATAAACTAAGTGAAAGGAAAAGTAATGACTAATAATGAGATAATATGTCCATTTTTCTTCTTTTATCCATTTTACAACAGTCAGCTACACAAGTATCAATAAGTGTGAAATATCCTAAGATGGTGAAAAACCAGTCAACGGTTTTTCCCTAGGTATTTGAATATTTCATTGGTTTAGATACTATTTAAAAATGAAATTTTACTGGACAGGTAGCACCATGCTCAGGTATGACCAGGGAGCAGGTGGACAGAAGGGCCAAGCACCCTTTGTCCAGAAATCCCACCCACCTTCCTTACATTTCACAGCTCTGAGAGCTATACCCAGCCTGTTTAAAGGAAGCACTTGGCAAATATTTTCATAAGATGATGGATTTTCCTGAAATTTCCTCATCAATAATTATCAACACTGAAAGCAAATCTTTCTATCAAAAAGTTGGAGTTTTCAAAGTCAAAAACAGAGCAGACTGTAGCAATCCCTTCATGAACATTCTTTGACCAGCATGACCTAACAATACAGCAGCACGAGGACGCTGTCCTTCCTCCTCTGTATGTCCAGCAGTACCCATCGGAGAGGAAAGGGACACCCATCTACACGCTCCAGCCTGACTCCCGACTGCAGAATTTCTAGCCCCTATTGTCTTATTTGAAATGTTGCTCTACACAGCTTGGTATGACACTCCTTGCTTAATAGAAAACTCTGATTTGTTTTTCTCTCAAATGAAAGCTGAGAACTAAAGGCTAACATTTCTAACCTTACAAAGTCTACTGATGAGAAGCTAATGACCCAGGATTTAACATGCAAATCTTGAGGTTCAGGGGCCAAGGAGAAGGCATGTGACAATGCCTTATATGACAAATTGTATAGATTTAAAACTTAACATAGCTAGATATTTTAAATAACCCTTTATAATAGCCTTTTATAATTACAGCGGGGCCCTCCTGTGTGTGAATTATGGTGTATTCATGTTTAGCTGCATTGACTGCACTCAGCTTTGAGCCATGTGCCTAGCAACACACTGGGTATGAATTAATGTGCAATAATTCATGGCCTGTTGTGCCATATTAAATATAGCATTGATTCAATTTTAGAACTGCAACATAATGACTCAAATATTTTTCAGAATGCTAAGTACCCCATACGATTTTCATTTAAGAGCCTGTTCACATTTGCAACCTCCACTTACAACAGCGATGTTTTCCTACTGCAGAGGGGGGGAAAAAAAGCAATTGCCCCCACCAAAAATTAAATAAAATGCCAATGGGAATTAACTCCTGAGTGACCCTGTCTCCCCCAATAAATGAGAGCTTCCAAAAACCTGCTTTAAATGTAGAAAAACAAAATTGGGAACCTGTCGTTGTCGTTCAAACCATTTGAGAAAGTCTTACAAACTGCATTTCTTTGTCCTCCATTGTTCTGTGATTCACAATAGAAATAGTAATCTTGAGAGGGGGAAATGCCTGGCTGTATGGTGAAAGAGCTATGGCCTTGTTTTAATTGTACCGATGTGTGCTGATGAGTCATATAATCCCTTCAGTGGCTCGATTTCCTCACCTATGAAGTAGGTTTGAGGCGATCTTTTATTGTTCCTATTGCAGAATTTGTTGTAAAAATCAGTGAAGTTACTATATAAATTTAAATAATGGAACTGGAGATAGAGCAGTTGCCTAGCACATATTAGGGCTTGAGTACAATCCTTAGGGTAGATGCAAAGGCAGACAGACAGATCGAAGACAGACAGAAAATAGATGATAGCTGTGTGGACAGATGGATAGTAGGTAGATAGATAAATAGATAGATAGATAGATAGATAGATAGATAGATAGATAGATAGATAGATAGATAGATAGCAACAAGCTACAGAAAATGTTAGATATTTAGTTAGACTTTAGAAGGACCACTGTCATCCAGATTTAGATACCAGACCTGTGAAACTAGACCTTGTGATAAAATACCAGGTCAGACAGGAAAGGAGAAAAGCAAGCAGTCAAAGTGGAATTCTCAGACTGAATTCAGAGGATTAAAATGTTGAAGGTTAAAGTCAGACGCCAGGGATGCCAATATGTGCTGAGGCAAACAAATGCATTTCTTTACTCACTGAACACTAAGTGGGTAGGGCAAAGGCTCACTTGTCCCCCTCCAATAGCAATCTATTCTTTGCTATCATTCTGAAGAATATTTTTTGAATTATTGGGTCTAAGTGACTTACCCCTCCGCTCAGGCCTGGGAACAGAACAGGAGTCTCATAACTGGCTGTGTAACTTAAGTGTCTCATAGGCTGCAGAGCTGAATGTGCAGACAGAGGTGGGATCTCCCATTCCTTAGATTACTTCCTTCTCCGGGCCCACAAGCTCTCCTGCTGTCTCTCCTACCTCCAGCCACAGCTTGGCAGTCTCCTTTAGACATTCTTCTTCACTTTAAACCCTATATGATGGTTTACCCAAGACCCCCTGTGTCTTCAACCCCCTGACTCCTATCATAACCTTTTATTCTTCTAGTTGATCTCTTTCCTCCCATGCCCCACAGTTAGCCATCCTTACTAGGACATTTTCCCTGAGCTTCCCTGAGCCCTGGGTGTGAATAGTCAACCACCCACTTGCCTCCCCATTTAGATCTCTAACACTCATTTCATGCTCAACACAATCAGATAGGAAGTCTTTACCCCTGCTCAAAACCGTTCCTCTCACTTCTTATCAGAATGAATGGCATCATTATTTCCCCAGTTCCGAAGACCCAAAGCTAGCCTTCATCCCTGGTGTTTTCTTCGCACATATTCCACGTACGCATACACCAGCAAGTTTCTGTCTCTACCTGTTCAATATGGATCCCAAATCCAAACCCCACCTCCCCGGTCAAGGCTTACTCTGGAACCAATCTAGCCCAAGCCACTATCATATCTCACTTCAGCGGTTGCAATGCCTTCCTGACTGGTCTCTGCTCCCATCTCTTTTCTCCCCTAAAAGGACATTCAATGCGGTCAAGAGGATGGCGTCCTTTGAATGGAAATTACATCAGGTCACAGCCCTATTAAAACCCCTCTGCTAGCTTTCATGCCTCTCCTCTCTCAGCCCCTTAGCCAGCTGATGCCCTGGATTTGCTCTTTCTGTGCGCAGTCCTCATCACCTGCACCTCCATATAGTTTGCCCTCTCTCACTGTAGTGGGTTGAATATGCTTGGCCCAGGGAGCAACACTATTAGGAGGTGTGGCCTTGTTGGGGGTGTGGCCTTGTTGGGGGTGTGGCCTTGTGGGAAGTGTGGCCTTGTTAGAGGAAGTACATCACTGCGGGGGTTGGGCTTTGAGACCCTCCTCCTAGCTCCCTAGAAGAGCCAGTCTCCTCCTGGTTACCTGCAGATCAAGATATAGAACTCTCAGCTCCTCTGGCACTGTGTCTGCCTCCACGCTGCCGTGCTTCCTGCCACGGTGATAAAGAACTGAACTTTTGAACCTGTAAGGTAGCCCTAACTAAACGTCCCTTATAAGAGTTGCCTTGGTCATGGTCACGGTGTCTGTTTTCAGCAATGGAAACCCTGGCTAACACACTCATCCTTCAGACTTTGCTCAAATAACCTCCTTTTAGAGAAACTTTTCTAAAATAGCCCAGGCCTCTGACATTCCCCCTTTTCTTGTCTTGCTTTTATTTGTCTTTATATCGAATATGGCCTGAATTCTTTATAATTTCACACTTTAATGGAAGACCTGAGAGTGCAGAGATTTTTGTCTGTTTTGTTCCCTGTTTATCCTTGACAATGTAGCCATACCTGGAGCACAATAAACATTAGATAAGTGTTTACTAGTGCATAACTAAGCATTCCGAGAGAGTTGCACTGAATTCTCGGGGCATTTAAAAAAAAGATGTGGCGTACATGGTTCATGTCCTCATGTTTTGTGAGAAATGCAAATATTCACATATATTTATAAGCATTCAGAGCTGTGACCTTGAGATGAATAGTCCTATGTATTAGCCTGATAGGACCATGGTACCTAGATATTTAGTCAAACATTATTCTGGATGCTTGCCTGCGGGGTGTTTCTCAGATAAGATTAACATTTGTCCATGGACTTTGAGTAAAAGAGATTACATTCCATTATGCAGTTGGCTTCATCTAATCACTTGGAGATATTTGGTTAAAGAAATACGGACCTTTAACAGTAAACTTATTTTTTCCTGAGTCCTGCTTTAGACTCTTTTACTCTCCATTTTAGAAACCCCTCACACTCCACTTCACACACACACACACACACACACACACACACACACACACACACACACACACACGTCCTGCTTCAAGGCAGAACTCTGCTACAGTGGGGGACTGGCGGGTGTTACAACACATGTTAATGCCTCCTTCTTACTTAATTTGGAAAGTTAGTAATGACCTTCAAAAAAGTAAGCCAAGAGGCTTGTGGGTAGGGGAGATGCTGGTAATGATGAGCACAGGCAAGGAAGATGCGGTTTTCAGTGTCTCTTCAGGAAAAGCAGTGCAGGATTGTAAGAGACTGAGCTCTGCCTGGTGATCTTGCCCAGTATGAGAGGTGCAACCTAGATGTTTTATTTGGCAGGCCCTGTATTACAAGAGTCAAGCACACTGTCACACAAGCCCTCTCAGCAGAGGTCACAGAGAGCCTGATCCAAAGAAAAACACTATACATATTCATTCCTCCTGCTGGCAAAGTTCATGCCCTCCCTCTCTGCAGAGTGGAATCAGGGAAGTCTGACACAACTCCAGGCTGCAGACACCCCCAGAAAACAGCAAAGTCCTCATGAGGAGAGACCCCGTGCAGCCTGGAGCAGTCCAGTCAGCACTCACTCTGCTCCGAAACCTGTCAGACACCCATGCTGCTCCAGGCTGTTATTTTGACATTAGCTCGACACATTCGCATGTCGCCCTCATTGTGTGAACTCCTACTCAGTGTTCTGTAATAACAGCAAAGACATCAATATTTAAAAACAATCAAATGTATGTTTGGTTTAAATAGCAGTTGAACCACAATCACTTGAGAAGAGCTCCATGTATTTGCTCATTAAATGTAATTGCAATTAACCACTCATATTGGACATCGCTCAGCAGTATCCGTTTATCACCAAGAGTCAGTCAGCTAATAAATCCAGTCCTACTTTTCTCTTAAAATACCAGAGTCTGGGTGTCAGAGAAGTAGCTCAGCAGTTAAAAGCGCTTGTCACTTTTGCAATGGACCTGGATTCTCTTCCCAGCACCCACGTGAAAGTTCACAACCATCTGTAACTCTAGTTTCAGGGAACTGATGCTCTCTTCTGACCTCTATGGTCACCATGCATGTAGATGCTTCACACACATTCATGTAGGTAATATATTCATTAGATAGATAGATAGATAGATGATAGATAGATAGATAGATAGATGATAGATAAAGGATAGAGATAAGTATTATATGTATATATGTATTATATATATGTATATATATATATATAATGAATCCCACCGACTTCTCAATTCAATGTCCAGCTTTCATCATCATTTAAAAATGATCTGACCATCCATAGATGGATATTTTCACAACCACCTCTAATCTACGAACACCTCACCAGACATCTACTGCATGAAGGCAAACAGCTGAACCCATACATTTTCTTTTCAGTCTTCCCTTAAGCAACTGCAGATGAGAAGTTACAACAGATGTCTATAGGATGGTTGGCGGCATCCAATCCTACAGCATATTTCTTTAAGGTCCCTACGATCTACAGAGTATATTTCTCCTGAGACACTGATGAGTGAAAACCGTCTGGAAGTTCTTACATGGGCTGAATCAGCTTACTAACTTGTGTGAACCAGTTCAGCCCATAGTGTCATAGTCTCATAATGTCAGGTTAGAAGCATGAAATAAGATGGGGATGGTAAGGAAGTCAGATGGAAAACTAGTGCGTATTGTCCAAACACAGCCTTTGGTTTTTTAGACAGAACTTAACTGTGCGTACCTAAGGAGCAAGGATGCTCTCTCGCACCCTCCACGGCTTGGTCCTGGAATCCTAACTCAGGCAACTTGGGAGTGAAGAAAACAGACAGACACTGAAGAAATACCGGATACCCACGAAGAAAAGCGGGGATTGAGCAGGCTGGGCTCACTCTGGTGGAGGCACCTACTCTGCGTCCTGGAAACTCGGAGGTTTATTATACACGGTGAAAGGAGAAGTTGGCTAGTCTCCGTGGGAGAGCTCTGTAGACTAATCTCGGGTCGCAGTCACCTGAAAGGAGGAAACCGTGGCTGCTGATGTTCCACACTCAGAGGTCAGTCATTCACAAACATTCATGTCTGGACCCTAAGAAGGCATCCCTCTGAGGAATGCTTTGCCACCCAAGGGAAGGCTTTGCCATTGCCATGGTGAAAGGCATTGTGGTCCTTGTGCTCATGGCAACAACACATACTCTCAGGATTTCATAAATTCCCCCTCCTGCCCCCTACCATTTATCACCACACTGACCAATGTCCAAAGGCCCCAGAAAGGTCTGCAAAAATATGATCTCTCCAAACATCCTAAACCTTCTTAGACTCCAAAATTATTTTTCCATCCCATCCTCCTGAATTTTTGCATTCTTCAAGAAATAAGTAAAGATGGTAACCAGCTTGTGCACTATATTTAACATTTTAAAAACCTAATTGAAAACATACATCTAACTAAAATAAACATAAATATGCACACCAGGTTTTCTATCATTCTTTTGCTATACTTAATTTCACGGCGTTATATCCAACCAATAGCACTGTTTACCATATGTCAATCAAAACTGATTGGCACTTTTCTAGCTTATTTTAATAAACAAGGAAAACAAAGCAATTATTATTTGATAGATGCTGTTTGGTAAATAAATGTGTTGAAGTGTGAGACTCTTGAGGGAAGAAAACTTTTAAGACCTTATGGCAACAAAATGACTTCTGTCTCCAGATGTCTGTAGGCCTCCAGAGAGTCACCTCATTACATGAAACAGGTCAAGCGATTCAGCCCGAGTAACGAGCTGGGTAGCACAAGTCCCTTCTTGGTCCCATTTCTACACCTCACCCACACAACAAAAACAAAGCAAAACCAGAAGTGGCCTAGATATCAGGGTAGGAGAAATGCCATGATATTCTCTTCAGAGTCTAACATCGGATCCCTATGGTTGTTTTCTGAAACATCTCTTCAGACAGGACACCGGATGGCAAGACACAGCACAGGCTGTACAAGCACCTGGCTTTAAGAAGACTCTGCTTGCAACCAGCAAATGGTTCCTCCATGAGGGATGTGTGCCCAGGACCCTACAAGTTCTTAATGCAGACTCACTGTGAGAAAGCAGAATACACAGGTGGCAGACTCACATGAAATTATTTAACTTCTAAATTGTCCCATTAGTATTGGGGCTACAAAGGTACTGTCCCCGGCTGCCATCAACACTCACTAATAAAGAGAATGAATGGGAGCGTCTGAGAGAGTATCTGCCTGTTGATTTGAATACTGGCAAGCTTTGACTAGTTCACCCCAGGTTTTCTTCTGCCGGGTGGCTCATATTCTCCAGGTCTCCTCCCACCCAAGCATGTTCCTAGAGGATGTCTTAAAAACTCATGGGGTGGTATCTCACACAATTCCTGAACTTGGAGTGCTGGGTAAGAGGACTGCCAGGCCAGCCTATTAAAAAACAAGCAAACAAACAGCAAATAAGTAAACAGTAAAAGTCTTAGCAGTGAGAAGGTTTAAACCATTGTTGTGATTTTATAGGGTTTCATCCTACAAACTTTCTTGAATTAGATTCAGGATCCAGGTCCATCTGTTAATGGAACATGGCGTTTTGACAATGTCCAGGGCTTGAGTGTTCTCCAGGACTCTGGAGAAGGAAGGATTTTTGGGGAGAAGGGGAGTCAGAGGAGATCTGCTGTCCTAGCTCCATCTCTCTTCTCCCCTTGTCCACCCAAAGCTCAGCCTGGGCATTGATTTCGAATCCCTGTGAGACAGAGGGCAACACAAGCACAAGAGGATCTGTCTGGGAATGCGGGAACTTTTATCCTGCGCTGCCTTAGATTTAAGCCTGCCTGGCCAGTCGAGGCAACCTCCCACTGGGGAGGTGGTCATACTGGCGAAGTAACTTTCAGATAGGGCCAATCAGTTAATGCCAAGTTTCTTTGATGATAGGGAAAACCGTCAGAGATGAATTTGAGGATATCGGTAGAGTAAGGATATTGAGCTTTAACTTCTGAACCTTTACTCAGACTTACCTCTGGTAAGACTATCCTCACAACTGTGGAAAGCAGTGGAAGCGTTGGACGAGACTAGCCATGTTGAGGGTGGTGTGACCCCAGGCAAACAGAAGTGTTAGAAAGTCACCGGGTAGCCTAACTTAACCTCTTGTGGGCCAATGTGGTTTTAGGAAAGCCTTTTCCCTACCTGTGCCTTCTAAACAGTGCACACCATCAGTAACTCTGCTGTTATCATTGGTTAGCACGCATGGTTACATCCTATTTTTTTCAGGATTTCTTTATACATTTTAGTTACTCGATGGTATTGCAATAAGTGCCTCTGAAATTGGCATATCGCTTTCCTTCTGCAGCAATTTAGTCGCCTGGTAGCAAAGCTTGAATTGAAAATAAAATAACTATGACTGTACATTGGCCCTGCCCATTAATGCCCAATGAATGCACAGCTATATCAGTAAATAGCGAATTCATTGTGGAGTGTTACTCAAGCTCTCACAAAAGAGCCACTTGATTCAGATCAGTTCTCCGTCTCTGTGCCTGCCTTTGCGTGTCATCTACCTCGGAAGGTGATGCTTGGAAACCGTGTTAAGAATTTTAATCACAGATATTCTGTGTGCATTGTGTAGAGAGGAGAAAGGGGGCTCCTGCCTTCCCAGGCTCGTGTACAACCCCTGCAGTTTTCCTCACCTTGGATGATGTATTCAGGACTTAGAGTCATTTTTCCATATTATAACCATCTCTTTCACAGCTGGGGTGAAGGCAAGGAGAGAGAGAGAGTGTTAGATAGCTGCAGGGGAAGACATAATTTAAGGGTCAGAACTCTTGTAAGATTGGCGTGGTGGGATTCAGGGTTCTTTTCTTCTGTGTGTCCAGAAATGGTTAGACTACAGCCTCTGATCTGCTGCCCATCCTGCCTTGAAACCTGGCCGGCTGCAGGTGAGCTTTGCTAGAGCTGAGAGTTGCTTGCTCTGCCCTTAGAGCTATTGTCAAGTCATTTAAAAATTGTTGAATGTAATGGGGATTATTTCATTTAATCCTTCCCGTAGCACTAAGAAAAACGGGCACTATGATTAGCCCCTACTTCACAAGGGAGAAAATAGGGACTTAGAAAGCTTAAATAGCCACATCTATGGTCCCCCTGGTAATAAGTGGACATTCGAACGCAAGTCCAAGTGCTCCAAGCCTGAGTGCTTAACCCTGTGCACTGACTTCCAACGCCCAGCCGCTCCAGCCAGAGGACAGGGAAATGCAGGAGCCCCTAGTCACTGACCCACTATGTTTGTGGCACCAAAACACAATTCTTTTTCCCACCCTGTCTGTGTAGGATGCTTTCAGAGCAGGCTAAGAATTTATGTTTGCCCGTGTTCTGGCTCTAAAAGCTCTCTTCTCAGAAAAAAATGTTTTGAACAATTTTTTCCTTCTCCCTGAGCATTTCTTATGGAAAGCTATGTATGGTGAAAACCTTAGCAAAAGTAGCAATTTATTGGTTAGATCAAAAGAGATATAATGTTTGTGATAATGGTTGTCGAATGTAGGCTGTGTTGTGTTATATACTATAACCTGAAGGAGTTCCCATAACTAAAGGCCAGCGTCTGCACCTCCACACGCTAGTAAGAGTCCATATCTGCCACTGGTCTACCATGAAATGCTGCAAAATAGAAAATGGAAGATCAGAAACTTTAAGACAACTTGTCTGTTGAATTAAGAATTAAATTTTAAATTTTTCCAGAAACTCATTAATTTAATGATTAAAATTTATAACAAGCAAAAAAATTTTTCAGGTCTTTCAACACTGACATTAGCGGAAACACTGGAATTTACATAGCCGTGACATGCCAGTGTTTCAGAAGTGAGGTTCCGTGTTTTAACTAAAGATACAGTCTAAGGAACGTGTAGGCAGTCACCCATAACCCGTGCCCCACTGTTGGGGGGACAGCACCATGCTGTGTGTTTCTTTCTTTTGTGGGTTCCCTGGGGATCTGTGGTACACATAGTGTCCCTTAGAAAAAGCACATAAACCAGGTGGATGTGGCACATGCTTTTAATCCCAGAACTTGGGAAGCAAAGGCAGGTGGATCTCCGTGTTCCAGGGTACCCTGGTCTACATAGTGAGTTCCAGAGAATCCCTGCTTCAAAAAAAGAAAAGAGAAAGCACACAAAGAGATTCTCCAAAGAATACCAATAGTTAGTGGGAATAGCAGATTATTGTAAGAGATCTTTCTCATCAGATCGTATAAAGTGGGAACAGCCACTCTGAAGAGGGGCAACACTCTCAGGTGGCAGTCCAGGTGAACAGGAGGGGGAGGGCAGAGACTGCTTTTCACTAATTTGCATCCACTCTTGCTAAGGCTCACCTGTCCTGTTGTTGCTACACTCCTCCACTGATTTAGGAACAGCCTCTCGGGGCTTCCAATATCAACTGAAGACAGCATACCTCCTGTGACCCTCCAGTCCTGAAGCACCAGATTGGAACTACTAAGACATCCAGCCTCACACACTGAACAAGTACCAGATTCTCAACCTGTCCAGTGTGAGACAGCCATTGTTGAACTACCCAGACCATTGAGCAAGCTAAGCTAGTAAGTGCATTTTTAATAAAGCCATCGTATCAGTAGCATGCCTCCAGAGAACTAACACACCAGCATTCCCCTCGGTGGCATTCTCACCCCTCCCTATTGTCCCCCTTGGTTTCCAAGACAGTTTTGTTTCTAATTGCATGTCATCTGTACCTATGTCACAAGATAAAATATAGGACCCACAAATATAGAAAACACCATATATATCTTTCTGAGATTGAGTTAATTCACTTTATATGATGAGAATGATTACATGGGTATTTTTGAAACTTTTTTTTTGCCACAACGAGTAATCACCAGGGAGACCGGCACCCATGGTTGAAGCATTCCAGGCAGATGTGTTAGTCACTCGGGCGCTCCTGCATAGGTGTTCTCCCTTATCTTACTACATTACATTTGATACAAGAAGCTCTATTTTTAGTTTGGAACCTTCACCTTTCTTTCACTGCTTCCAGATTTTGATGGCTGTGCTGCATCTGAGTGAGCACCAGTCCTGATCAATGTTCATCTTGGGCCCGGAGTGAATACTACACAGCTTCTCTTCTTGAGTTGAATGAGTTATAAAGTCCTTATGACAATCAAAGGAGCAGACACAGAGGGCAACACCTTACAGGGAATGGGGAAGCGGACAGGTCAAGGTGACAACTCCCGGTATGCTTCCTCACCAAGGACAACTTACTGAGGGCAAAACTGCCTTTCATAACTGGAAGGATTCGACAGAAAGCCTGTGTGTGCTTTCTCAGAGCATTGGTTACACACATACACACACACACACACACACACACACACACACACACACACACGCACGCACGCACACGCACGCGCGCTTTGACATTTCACTTTGACAAAGGAAAAGACCAGCATGGCCAATGTAGCAAACAGGAGCACAGCTACTTTTAAAGACTGTGGCTGTGTCCTCTCAATTTGAAAGTCAGTGGAGGAGATCTGTTTAGTCAAGCAGAAGAGCACTACCATCAACAAAAACGGAGCTTGTCTAAACCCAGAAGCACTGCTGAATGCCGGGCAGAGCACTGAGAGCTGAGCTGTCAGCAGATGGACTTGTCTGTGTCCTGCTGACTCAAGCTGACGGGGTTAATGCTCTATGCAGAAAAGGCTCCTTGCCTTTTCCCCCTTCTTTCCCTCAAGGAGAGAGCAATATATGAAGTAAAGGCGCACCGGGCCTGCCTGAGGAGTTAGAGGAGTTTCTGTCAGGGAGCCCTCTGGCTTCTGAGGCAGTGTTGGAGTTCTGAAGGGAAGCCGGAAATAGAAGGAAGGAATAATGAGGAGGAAGGGCGGACCTCCTCTTCCTTCTGTAACCATAAGCGCCCTGCTGTTATGAGCTTCTCTTTTTAATCATCTCTGCAAAATTCAATTTGAAGGAAAGAGTCTACTGAGTTTTTTTTTTTTAAGTACTTGTTTAACTACAGTTTTATCCCTAAACATTTTGGTTGGAAATCAGCAAGTTATAAGCCTATTTTAGAAATGAGCTGGGTTTTAACTTTTTTTTTTATTTTTAAAACCCCAAACTTTTATTTCAGAAATATTTGGCTGTAGAAATGAGTCAGACATCTCGTTTTAGCTGAGGCATTTTTGCCAAACAAAATGAAAAGAAAATATGAAAATCACTTCTCCAGAAAGAGAGATGTTGCTGCAAGGACTGCTTTGCTTTTGCTAGAAGCGTTTCTTACAGACCTTAGCGAGACTTAATACTAAACACGAGAAGGGAGCAATGTACTCTCTCCACTACCATTTGTATTTGTATTTTAAAATGTAGAGATATCAGTGGTGTATCTAGAATTCTAGAATTCAAGAGGTTAAGGCAGGGGAATGGTGGTGAGTATAGGCCAGTCTGAGCTAAAAAGTGAGGTCCAGGCCAACCTTAGCTACAAAATGAGACTCTGGCTCTACGTTCCAAAGAATGAGTGAATGAGTGAATGAGTGAATGAGTGAATGAGTGAATGAGTGCTAAATGAATGAGTGGAGTATTTTCCAAGTTATTCTTTAAAGTCTCGGTTTACAGAGGAGGCAGACCTTCTATAGACAGAAACAAGACTCTCTAGAATCCTGGAGTTGACCGAGGCCTGATATTGATAAGGGGCAGAATTCTGTAAAGTCCATCCAGAGATACAAGTAGAAAAGAGGACTTTCACTAGACAAGGTTTGCAACCTAGAAATAGAGAAATCAGATGTGATGTGGCCACGCCCAAATGTAGTCACTTCTTTAAACACATCCAGCTTCCAGAACTATGAGAAATAAATTCCCATTTGTTATGAATACTCACTCTAGGTAGTTTGGTACGGCAGTACGACTTCTGCACTACACCCCAAGATCTGTGTGTCTACACTGAAAGCACGAAGTAATGAAACATCAGTGCTCTACGAGTGCTTACTGCTCCTGAGTGTGGGAAAAGTGCCTGACATGTGTCATCCTCCTTATGCTCACAATCCCCACCCTGTAGGTGAAGTAAGTTCCAGGAGGGAGGTCAGTAATACATAGTCCAGTTAAGTATTTCAAGTCATACATCTTGAAATATCTGAAGGCAGATCTAAATCCCAGTTCTATCTGGTTCTAAAACACCAACAATACCAAATATATATAAAGAATTCTTCCTGAAGCGAACATATCTTGTCCAGTGCGGCCTCCATTATGTAAAAAGGATTTAAACTTGCCTTTTCAAAGTGCCATTTCAGAGTTAGTCTGTGAACCATACAGAGGAAACTGTTCCCCTAAACCCATTGTACAGCATGTAACATTTCAGATGACTTTTTAATTTTTTACAAATCAGATTTACCCTCAGTAGATAAGTATTTGACATTCTTGAGAATTTTTAAGTAATATTCCTCTGACTTTAAAATAACTATGAGATTAAAAAAACAATTCAGTGTTATTAAACTTAGTGTGTATTTTATTTGAGTTCTGATTTTGAAGGAGCAACGGGCGTATGGGGTCAGAATCTCCATGCATTCCTTTTTTGATCTGGTCTTTTTTTTTTTTTTTTTTGGAAGCTTGTTATTCAGTGAGTCCTGATAATCAACCAGTTCTCGGCTGCATTCCCACATGGTCACCACCCCAGGTGGATTCTGTTCCTGTCCTTGTATGCCTACTCATTGGAGAACGTCAACCATCCATGTACGGAAAGAAGATGGACCAGAAAGGGATCTTCACAATGACAGCGGAGTCCTCAGGACATGGCCCAGAGCACAGTCTATCCTTTCCTCATAGATGATGAACTGAACCCATGTTCCCTCAGAAGTAACAGCCTACTCTCAGTGTGCACCTCCGTTTTTTTCCAAAGAGAACTTCTCTAGGGGACGCAGAGAGCCCGTGTACCTGCACTTATTGAGCATTCTGATGGAAATTAGTGTGAATTTGAAATTCCAAATCAGTATAGGATATCACTCTTGAGCTAAAATCCAACTGCGTTGGGAGGAGATTGGCATTTAAACAGATGTCAGCAGTGTTTTGGGAAATGTAAATTGAGGTGCAGATGGTGACTGCTAGGAAGTTAAGAGCATCTGTGTTCTATGGGAAAAAAAACTATATTTGTGAAAAAAATTTAAATAATAACTGAAATTCCCAACTTGATTTTGAAAGAAGACAAGAAAATCTCCTCGTTGGATGGCACTGTTTGATAAGTTTCTCATCAAATCAAACAGGCTTGAAGGTCTGCAACTCGTTTTTAACGTAGGCTGAAGATGAAGACTTCACCCTAGCTCTTTAGCAAGCCCAACCTGGAGCAAACTCATACTCTAGTAGAATTGCCACCTTCTCTTCCCATCCAAGTTGACGCTCCATGTGAACTATAAGGAAACTACGAATCGTCTACAGCACTCAACAGCAGAGGCACTGGAGGCACCAGCACTTGCCCTTCACAGCTGTGACCCTGGGACCATATTAATTTTTTATTTTCGTTTTTAAAATAAAGATAAAAAGATAATCCATGTAATATTGCTATGAATATTCAAGATTCATACATCATGCGTATAGCCTATGGTCAGTATTTTGTTTTTTAAACAAGGTCCTGCTATATCTCCTATACTGGACCAAAGCTTACAATCCTCCTGCCAGCATAGCTGGCTTTAACATTATCTAGGTATTAGTATTAGGGGAATTCTATGTAATCTCAGGAGCTCTGCAGAGGACTGCTTCTAACGGCTCCATGCTCCCTTCCCAGCACCCATATCTTCACCCTGTCTTGACCTAGGGTGAGCAGGAACCTAGAACTCTGCATCCCGAACTGGTAACCCGAAGTGGTTCACACAAAGGGCCTTTATTCTTTTTAACCATCTCTAGACATTTCTCATGAGTAGAATCAACTAGACAAATTTAAATGGTTAAAATAGTTTTGTTTTTGTTGCTTTGTCTTGTTACTGAGAGCCTTTATTGGTAAAGGAAAATACATATCATGAAATGGGTCATCTTGATGATGTTTAAGTCCAGCTTTTAAATTAGTTCTTTTTTCAAGACATAGATTTCGCATCATCAGGAAAATCCTAAGAGTCTAAGAGTGAGACTCCCATTGTTGCAGTTGGTGGATTAGAAACCAGGTGTGCTTAAGTGCTTTTCCTACAGAAAGACATAACCAACAGCCAGTCAGAGGCAAAGCATCATTGCATTCTGGGGTGTGTGTGTGTGTGTGTGTGTGTGTGTGTGTGTGTGTCTGTGTGTATGTGTGTCTGTGTGTCTGTGGTTTGTTTGTTTGTTCCCAAGGATTCTCATACTTAAATGTTCAGATTAATCCAAATTTTCAATGAGGTTTCCCTTTCAAGGAAAAATCAAGCAACCAAAAGGTTAATCAATTCAGTCACATGAGAGAACGTAGGCACCATGTAAAAACCCAGACTCTCAGGTTACAGTTTAATGCGCTATACACCCTGCCTGATTGGAATGAGTTTATGCATTAGATCCCATACACAAATGGATGCATTTAGCTTCGTTCACAGCACATCCGCAAACTCATTTACCGGATCCATAAGCACTTGTAAACATTGCTAATGGAGTTTGCTAAATGAATATTATAAACGTAATCCAAATGAGCTCTCCATGGAAATTGCAAATCATATGAAAAATATAGTGTGTTTGGTTATAGCACATTTCGGGAACGGTATATTTTAGTTAATTGTGTTAGTACATTATACATGGCTAAGCGTCAATGCTAACACCTAGACAAAAATTAGCTCTTCCTTCTTGCTTAATGCCATGCACTGTTGTTGTTCGTATCTCCATAGATCATTTTCTGGAGCAATAAAGGAAACTATCCACACAGAGTCACTTGTATATAAACAAACTCCCTAGAGGGAAAAAATACGGGCCAGCCTATTACAATCATGAAGCCAACTGTTCCGGAGCTCATGTTTCTGGAGTCACTTCTTGAAGAACTATAATTCATTTTGATTATAGTCTCATTACCAATTGCATATGTTCCTGACCTACAAGATATGTCTTCATAAATCCTCCACTAACTGGCTATATCACAGGCTGAAATTGTTTTCTGCATATTTACCCATCAAAGTTACAGCTGAGTAGCACATACAGAGGGGAGGGCTTCTGTCCTCTGGGCTCCAGGAATTGAGAACTGGAGTGCTTCTTCTGTGACCCAGCATCTCAAGAATGTATCCCCCAGACCCTTGCAGGCCAAGTTTAACATCTAAAGCAGCCTCGTTCCTGATTGTATATTGCTCTCACATCATTGTAAAGTTTAAAAAATAAATCTAGAAGCCAAAGCTTCATAAGTAAGAAACTGCTGTCACCAGATTTCAGGCTTACTGTTGTTTGAGATGTGGTCTTGCTGTGCTGATCCCATTTGTATCCAACTCAGGAGATTCAGGAGATCCTCTTCACAAGACCTCCTGGGTAGCCTGAACTGTGGGTATGCATCCCAGAGGGAATTTCTCAGGCCAGCTTCAAAGGAAATTATGTCAGGGGCTACTAGGCATACATGCCTGGATGACAGGGGTAGTACAACAGCTTCTTCTCCACAGTTCCCAGAGTAAAGAGGAAGCAGCCTCCATTGGAACACTTCCTTTCTTTATCTCAAAATGACTTTCAGCCTTAACTCATTTTTTTCCTTATGAATACGAATGGAATTCTCAAACACACACACACACACACACACACACACGAATATGCTTACCATAAATTAATGCCCTTGTTGAAAATTTGGTCAAATACTTTTGTTCAATACTTTCTTTTCAAGAAAACTTGTTTATTTTATTCATAGATTTGTTTTATCAGATTTGGGAAGTATTTTAAGAATTATACAGTGACCTGGAATTATCATTATAGTGATACCAATAATCTCGTAAGTGACACGCAAGTATTGATTCAACCCACACAAAAATGCTAGTGGAGTTTTTGGGTTTTTTATTTTATTAAAAAAAACAAAACAAATACAAAACAATGCTACCTTCTAACTTTTACTTCCAACTTTACTTACGTCTCTACTTGGGATAAAATGTCTTGATTACCAAAGTCCAACAAAGACTTCAGTGGAAAATGTCAGTATTTACTTCCTCCTTAATGAGACCAGCCCAGATGCCATCAGGAGTTGTAAATATCTGTCGTTTGCATCACTATAGGATTTTTGCAACAGGAGATCTTTAAATTGCACAAAAATATTCCCTTCATAATGAAGCATATCCTATGCAACCAATTAGTTTAACTGACCATCAGTGCACTTTTCTGTTGCTTCCATTCCATTTTTATGATGTGACAAAAACCCAACATAATATTCTAGACAAAGATATGCTGTCAATTTATATAATGGCACCTTAATATCTTCCACATTATTCTCAGTCCTCTTCCAGTGACTTATTTTTAGCCCCGTTGCACATTGAGCAAAGCTCATGATCTTTTTCTTGGAAGGTCATGGCTAATTCAATACCCATCACTGTGTATGATTAGCTTAAATTGTTCTTTCAGATGTGCATCACCTCACACTTGCCTGTTTCAAATTTCACCTTCATCACACCATCCAATTACCTAGTTTTGTTAAGTCTCTTCTGGTTCTTTATTGGGCTGAAAATGTAGGGTCATTGAATAATATCACTCCTCTACTCAGTTCATTGCACAGATGGTTAAGGGATACATTCAACAATAAAGATCTTCCTAATATAGATCTCCAGGGCATTCTATTAACCTCATTCTGCATCCACAACTGAATCTGACTCTTCTCTCAAGGCTCCTCCCTTGTCTTCTCAGCCTCTGCTCTGACTTTTACTTATGAGGGTATAATGATAACATTCCCTTATCAGCTGCTTGGAATGTAGTTTATTAGAGTTCTTTCTTGTACTTGTACAAGTCAAAGAAACGCACGTGCTCCCTTGACATTGTTCCTAGGATCAAAACCTAAGTAGCAACCAGTGTATACAATCTAACAGCCAGAGTTTTGCTTGTAAGCAGTTATATATTCTGTTCCTCCCTTCCCCCCTTTCCTCCTCTACTTTCTCCTGTTGTGTGAATGGAGTATTTATTTACTTACATGTAACTCTTCTTGGTTTCTCCTGACAAGTTGCATGGTCTTTGGACTACCACCCACCTACCTTACCTCCTTCGAAGTAGCAACCAGACTCCCAAAATTTTGAGTATGGTTTATGATTCATACTAAGTGATTTATTTACTTTCTTATGTGGGAATCATTAAGGCTAAACAGAAACAAACAAAAGAAAAAGTTTACTGTTGAATGGTCTAATATAGAGTCAATCAAAACTTATTCTTCCAAACATTAGCCAAGCAAAGGGATAAGTTGTGTCCTAAACAGGTGGTTATTTACAATTCAATGGCAAGTTCAACTATACATAACTCTCCAGCAGGAAACCCTTAACTACAGGAAACCAGAGCCATCTCTCTATGCCAGCTTTGTTATCTGCACATAGAAAGTGTTCATTCATGTTTGGCATGCATTAAACCTTGTCCTTAGCTATCTAGAATGGTTTGCCATGCCCACGCCTAACACAATCTCCTTCGACTTTGCCTAGATAAATTACAACCTAGCTTCCTGGAACTCAGAGGTTAATTATAGTTCATTTTGTCTCACAGTTTACAGTATGGACCCACACAAACAGAAGTAGACTATGTTCATTTTTAAGATTATAGAAGCAGTGAAAGGAATAGAGAGGAGGAAAAAGTGACCCAGATGAGGCAATTCATTACAAAGCATGCATCACACTTCCAACAAGCCTAAAATGGCTTAGGACAATCTGTTTAGTGCCACGGACTCTTCACTGAGACATCCTCCTTGTCGCCCTAGTCGAGCATCCAAATGAGCAGCCTAACGCTGACATAATACAGGGAAGTCCAGTTAAATCACTGACCACTGGGAATCTGCATTCGGTCTCTGTTCAGGCTTACGTCTGCAAGTTCAGAGCGACATCCAGCCCCTTTTAGGCTCAGGCAAATGTAAGTCTCCTACTTCGACTGCGATGGGTTTTGAAATCATTCCTGGTATCTACTGCATTTGTTGTACTTTTTTTTTTTTTTTTTTTTTGAGCTGAGGACCAAACCCAGGGCCTTGAGCTTGCTAGGCAAGCGCTCTACCACTGAGCTAAATCCCAACCCCTTGTTGTACATTTTTTAGCAACTGTTGTTCAGTTGGTTATTAGCATGGTCACTGCCAATCTAAGTCAAATAATTTGAGGGTCTGTAGAATAGGAAGAAAATCAAATCAAGTGAAGACAACGAACCTCAAAGCCAAGATAAGGCAAATGCAGCATCAGACACAAATAATGATTTGTACAAAGAAGCCAGGTCTGCATGTATTTCCTTCAGTGCCTTGTAATTCTAGGAATTTGTTTAAAACAGATTCTTTATCAAATTAGACAATCCTGGGTGTGCTCATTTCTGCATTGAACAAGTTGGTCGCATCTCTGCATTAATCACAACACACATGAATATTAAAAAGAAAATTCATGTCTGAACTAAATAAAGTTACACCTTCATGATCTCATTTTTATGTGTCCCCTCACCCTAATATTGATGTGTCTCTGATTTTCAGACATCACAAATATTGTTACCCACAAAGAACAGCAAGCAAATAACTTTACTTTCCTTATTGGTTTTCCTTTGTTTTATCTCCCTCTGTTGGGAGCATGTACTCATGTTGACCAAAGTATTTAGAAGGTAAAGGGAAGCAGCATGAATAATATGTTTACAGTTTGGCTAATCCTCAAAAGCCTGAATAATCACTGAAGAAATTCACACAAAATCCTGGCTGATGTCACTCGCCCTTGGCATCGATCGGGTCCCTGAAATTCCCAGTTCTCTTAGAGTTCTATATTCACATCTATTTACTGAAAAGAAAAGCATTCGCCATCCATAAATTACTCTTTAATGATGAAGCTCTACTGAGTCTGAGGTAGCATCTAAAAGAGATGGAAGGGAAGAAACAAAATCCTAAGTTAACACTTTCCATGTTGCAAGAGGTCATGGAACGAGAAGGTGAACTCATTTTCCCTTTATTTTAGCAGAAATCCTTCAATTTTGGTTTTGTTTCTAATTTTAATAGGAAGACGAAAAGATAGCCTGTATTCTTACTTCCTGCTAGTCTATTTCTTTTTAAAGATTTAAGAGGTCATATTAAGGCCTTTTAAATTCTTTTGTTACTCACAAAGTCTGTGTTGCTTAATATTAGGAGAAAAATCACTCCACTTATTCTTATTTATAATAGTTGATTTGACTGTCTTTTGTTATATTGATACAAGAAGCTGCAGTATTCTCAACTTATGATGCTATTTTCCAGTGTTTACCAAACATGAAGTCACAACCCTAAAGCTGTACCTAAATCATTCTTTCTATGGGAGTCACTAATTTCTCCCAAAATCAAAGATGGGCTTATGAGCTGTTTCTACTAGTCAGCTCTTGCCTCATGTGGACCATTTTAATCCTTTAAAAAGATGCTATATTTGAGATTATTAATACAGAATGAAGAGAAAGAGAAAAAGGAAAAGAATGAAAGAGAAGTTGGGAAACTTGTTATTGGTAGCTTTGATAAGTAGTTGGAGTACACAAACTTTGGGATTCCCCGGAGTTGCCTCAGGCAAAGCCCTACCATGCCAGAAAGCACCCTTAGTCTATTAGTTTATTTATGCAGAGAGTATTAAAGCAGAACAGGCAAATGTGCCAATACCCTCCCTCCCAGTCTTCTTCCACTGTGGTGATATGATCTCAGAAAGGGTTGAGGAAGAAGGGGTTGGAAAGGTTGAGGAAGCATGGGGAAGGGGTAGGCTTTTGCCACTTCAAGACCCCATTAAGTGACTTGGTTGTGATGCTTTGAAATTTATTATTTATGCATTAAGAGTTTTATTTTCAAATAAATAGTAAACCAGTAAAGAAGCAGCCTACCCATCTCTCATTTCTTTGCACCTAGCACAAATTCTTGTTCAATCCTGTCTTAAAACTAGACTATGCACTGTAAAGAAGCCTATAGGCTGAATTTGGGAGTGTGTGCCTACAATCTCAGCACTGCAAACAAACACTAGATCAGGAGAATTAAGAGTTCAAAGCCAACACAGCCTCAAAAACAAGGCAAAAAATCTGAACTCATAGTGATCTAAACCATGTCTACAGATTCTTAGAAATGCTTCTTTCCTCCTTTTCCTAAAACAACTTTATGAACTGAAACAATTCTTTCCTCAAAACAGCAGGAAACATGAAATTAAAGCAGGGGGCAATGGTGTAAATATTGTTCTATTTCATTTCTCACTTGTAGGAAATTTTCAAAGAAGAAAATATAATTAAATATTAGAAAAAGTAAAGGGTAACTAGCTTGAGTCATTTGCTTCCAATTTTATGAGCAATCCCACTTCAGTGCCAGCCCCTGAAACCCACACACTCCCTATCAAGGTACTGGATAGCATGAAGCACACTAGATTAGAGTCCTACATTTGCAGCTCACACGGCCTTGGTGTGGAATGCATCTCAGCAACAGCAGCATGAAGGGCGCTGAGAGCTCTTATTGGCTCACCCTGAAGAGCTAACTACTGAATAATTGCAGATATCAGTGGTGAACAAGAGCAGTAGGAACAGAGTTAATGAAGTAAAGTCTGTTGACCATCCCTGTTACTGGGGGAGCCCTTCACAGTCACCATACAATGCCAGGGAAATAGGAGGTCCTCTTGTAGTTCTTAGTCTTTCTTAGTCTTGTTTATAAAAGAATTTAGCAATGTGCTCAAATGGAGGCATGAGAACAATTTTACTTAGAATAGATGGATAGATGGATAGTACATAGATAGATAGATAGATAGATAGATAGATAGATAGATAGATAGATAACAATCTCAGTGGCTACCTGGAGGAGGAAGATGGGGAAGAGAGAAAGAGAAATCCTGAACCCACCTTCCTTGTGGACATCCATCATCCTTCCACTCCAGCTGCAACATTAGGTCTCACCCAGGCCATGGATTTCACTCTCATAACCAGAAGAAAAGAGTTTTCCTTCAATGGGCCTTTGATGTCTCTAACAATCCCATTATAAAAAGCCTTACGTCTTAACATTGCATGCAAAGAAAAAAACCTCAGAAAGTCTTCCTTTATACCCAGCGTGGTCCAGAGTAGTTAATCCAGTCTGCCTGAACTGGTTTTGTGAAATTCTTGATCATTTGCTTTTGCTAGAAAGGAAGTAACCTAGTGCCCTGGCTAGGGTCATTATTTTGCAAAACTCCAATTTAGAACTTAGTCATTTGATTAAAAAGCAACACTCAAGTACAGAGTCTGAATAGTAAATATTTCTATTCAAAGTGTGAACACAAACACGTTTTCTTAACAGTTTATCCACTGGGAAATATTTTTAGAGATGGGTGATGCTGTTCTTACATGGACTCCTCCTAGAGCAAAGAATGTGTGTGATTTCTTTCAAACCTCAGGAAAACCCAGAAGCCCAAAAGCTCACACAACCAAACCATGCTCCCAGCAACCCTGAACTCTTCCACAAGCTGTCTGGTCATCTGTCCTGGTGATCTGCTGCTCTTGTTCTGTACCACACCAAGCATAAGTGCATAGCAAACCAGCCAATGTATTTATTTATGTATATAAATTTTACTGGTTATGTAATGTTATTAATTTATATAAATATATGACATACACATATATGTTTAAAATAGATCACTGAGTCCAATTTGTACTGTCCATATATTCAAGGATGTGGGAACCATCCAACATGATAGACCTACGAGGGCTCACAACCTTAAAAAAAGCAATGCCTCCCCAGAAACCATCAATTTATTAATAACTCCTCTTGGTGCGAACTCACTTTGGAATTTGCTGGAATATTGACAGTCTTAATCTTCTTCATGCCTTACAGAGGCAGTCACAAGAGCTGGAAGCTCATGAGTACAGTGACTTTATCAAGTGTAGAAAGCAAGATTTTTGTCCTAGACCTTTTGACATCCACTTTTTACAATCCCTTCTGCAGTGGTCCCTGAGACTTGGTAGTGTGTGTGAGCGTGTGTACATGCATGAGTGCATTGTGTGTGTAAGTGTGCATGCATGCATGTGTGTGTGAATTTGTGTATGTGTGTATGAGAACGTGTGCGTGCATGCGTGAGTGTGTGTGTGTGTATACACGTGGGTGTTGGTGTGCACGTGTGTGCATGTGTGTATGTATGTGAGCATTTGTATATGTGTAAGTATATGAGTGTGTGTGTGTGTGTGTGTGTGTGTGTGTGTGTGATTGAACACTCCAAAGACACTTGTTCTGTGCACTTTCACCAGTTATTGATTTCTTCATTAACCAATGTCTATTTCACGAAGAACCTTCTCTGATGAGAGCTGAGAGCTACGCTAAACTGTTGAAGGAGAGATGCCAATGTAGAGGACAGTTTAATAGTAGAGACACTTAGTAGGATAGCCATACCAGGTTCACCCCTGAGGCATGCAGTCCCCCAACACTAGGAATAACTGAAACCTTCTTTCAAATAAGTCTGAGTAATGTTAAGGTCCACGGTACTTCCACAGCTTAGTAGAGTCAAGAGAATGTGAAACTTCCAGATATGTAATTTTCTGTTGTCTCAGAAAGGAAGCGCTTGCTCTGTGACATCATACGACCCTCTCTGGGTCTGGATGAAGGGGTTGTCCTGCCCTCAGCCTGTCATTAGCAAGATAGGAACCAGACCCAGATCCAGATATGTTTTCATTCTGTGACTGTATTCAGCTTTATGCAGCGAATCCCCATGCAGTAGTTTCTCAGGAAAAGAGGCCAACAAGGTGGGAAGATGTGCGGGTGTACACCCTGCAAAAGCTGTCCTGCCAGGTGAGGGCCCAGAGCTGTGCGGATCCTTAACCCCTGCTCCACTGGTACACACCGTACCATTCGATTCAGGTTGACTATAACATAGACTCATTGTCCTCTTACCCATGTAATGAGAAACAAGCACAAAGCCAACAGAAGGATTCAAGTCACAGGCCATTCCTATCCTCCCTGGACTTATGAGAGAGACTGCTTCAAGGTCACTTTCACAGTCTTAAACCTAACAGTGACAGTGGACCGGATATGAACATATTTAAATATTTAAATAATTCTCCCTTTAACACACACCATGTTTTCTGGCAACCAGTCCATCCTTGCATTTGAAACTGCTTCCCTGGTGAAAGATGGTTTAATTTTGTTTTCGTTTGTTACTGGTTTTGTTTTTGTTTGTTTTTATTTTGTTTTGTTCTATTTTTCAAGACAGTGTTTCTCGGTATGGCCCTGGCTGCCTGGAACTCACTTTGCTGACCTAGCTGACCTCGTACTCAGAGATCTGCCTACCTCTGTCTCCCAAATGCTGGGATTTAAAAGCCCAATGCCTATAATTGTATATTTTTCGACTTACCCTTCTTTTTCCCATAAGTCACTGTTAGTATTTAGTTCTTAACCAGTACCACTCTGGTGGGGGATGTGGGGATCAGCTCCGATGGTCCTTGAATTTGCTTTACTATGTGGCTGACAGTGGCCTTGGAATGATACTCCTGCCTCCACCTCCAGGGTGTTGAAGTTACAGGTGTTTGCTACCACATCTGGTTTGAAATGTCCTCCATCATCCTTTTTTTCCTAAAGGCAGTACCTGTGCTCACTTTGTCTACTATGTGAGCTCATTGCTGAACCAAACACATCTCAGAGAGATCTAGAATTATCTCTACCTACCTGGACTTTATTCCTAGACTTATTCCTTAACTAGCTGTGCAAGTAACTGCTGGAGTATTCTTTCCTCGCTTGTAAAATGGAGATAGTAATTAGATAAATAGATAGATGATAGAGATAGATATTGATAATATATATCAATCTATATTTTAATATCCATTTCATGGTTCGTAGGAGAAAATAAGTTAACTCATGGAGAATGCCTTGATCAATTCTGGTTCACAGTTAAAGTACTTAATTATTGTAAGCTATTGTTATTGGGCTTTTAAAAGACTTGTGCCTACCAAACTCCTCTCAGACACTAACATCTCCTTACTATATGAGAAAGAAGGAAAGATATAAGGTTAATTTCCTAATTATTTAGTTATCTTATATAGAGAAGTAGGAGACACTGAGAGCATACTTCTTAAAGAGACACCTCCTCCTTGTGAGGAAGTACAAGCATGAGGCAGCTTCAAATATGGAAAACAAGTTGTTTCCAATAAATGCCAAGAGAATTGATGTGCATTTTCTGAAGAAAAAAACATCTTTTAATCTGTTCTATAGTTGGGGTTTTGGTTTGTTTAGTGCTGTTTACGAGACACTGTTTCCTCCGAGCAGCCTAGGCTGTCCTTGAACTCCCAATCTTATGCCTCAGCCTCACGAGTGCTGGATTTACGTGCTTGAACCTCCACAGTCAGCTGTTTATTTAGCTATTAGATGTAATATACTTTCTCACATACATTTGTGAGCTGTTTCTTTTCTTCCTTGTTGATTGGTGGCACCTACTGAGTGACTAGGAAGTAATGGGCACCATTCTGAACTATTTCAGGTGTGTCCAACATTTTGAGAATCCAACATGGCATGTTTATCTACAAGCATCACATTCAAGAGCAATTGAGTTACCAAAACTCTTGCAAAATAATCTGTGCTGGGGACTCGTAACTATGAATGTGCATATGTGCACCACAGTTGACAGGTCTGTCTTTATCTTCCCAATAACCATGACTATAATTTTCCCACTTTGCAGAAAACTGAGCTAATGCATAGAAATACTATTAAATTTCCAAATTTATCATAGGTTATATTCTTAATGATGGTAAACCCGAAACTCAACCGAAACCATTAACTGGAGACTGGATGGATTTGCTATGGTTCCTATAGCACAGAGAATTCTAGAGCTGGAGCAAAAACTCATTCTATTCATTTTAGATATAAAATATCTCATCTTGCCAACGTAAGTGCTGCTATAAGAAAAACGTATGGTTTTCCTCATGAAATGGAGAGAGGATTTGCCTTTTGTTGTTGTGACAGAGCCCTAACTGAAGCCAACTTGGTAGGAGAGGGTTTATTTCATCTTAAAAGTCCCAAGTCATACTCCATCATAGAAGGAAGTCAGAGCGACAACGCAAAACAGGAGCCAGAAGCAGGAACTGAAGCAGAAACCACTGGGAAGTGCTGCTTATTGACTTGTTCCCATGACTTTCTCTTAATCATCGATCAAGAATTCCCTCTACAACACAGCCAGAATACAGCAAGTACATAGGCGAATGCCAGCAGCAAACCACTGAACTGAGAACAGGACCCCCGTTGAAGGAATCAGAGAAAGAACTGGAACAGCTTGAAGGGCTCGAGACCCCATATGTACAACAATGCCAAGCAACCAGAGCTTCCAGGGACTAAGCCACTACCTAAAGACTATACATGGACTGACCCTGGACTCTGACCTCATAGGTAGCAATGAATATCCTAGTAAGAGCACCAGTGGAAGGGGAAGCCCTGGGTCCTGCTAAGACTGAACCCCCAGTGAACTAGACTGTTGGGGGGGAGGGCGGCAATGGGGGAGGGTGGGGGGGAACACCCATGTAGAAGGGGGGTTAGGGGATGTTGACCGAAACCGGAAAGGGAACAACATTCAAAATGTAAATAAGAAATACTCAAGTTAATACAGAAAAAAAGGAAAAAAAAAAAAAAGAATTCCCTCTACAAACATATACACAGGCCTACCTGAGGCCAACAATCCTTTAACTGAAGTGACTCCCGTTTGTGCTAACAAAAACTAACCAGCAAAAATACCAAGTTCTGAGCTGTTTTCTAGAAGATTCGTCTCTCTTAACAAACTTTCCTCTAAAATTTATTATTTATTATTTCCCTTTTGCTCTATCCATCACCTCTCCTGCCTTCTCAGTAGCAGCATCTGTGGGCACGTCTTGTTCTTTTGCTGCCTGGTATGAGTTTATTGTATCATGTATGTATGCGTTCAGAATACATTTTATGGCTAATAATTGGAAATATAATCATTTGTATTTGAATTTTAATTTGGCTTTGCATGCATATACATAATATACATATTTAATAATTAATGTAGATGTATATTCAGAATGTGGGAGGTTCATTTGCACTAAGTTTCCTGTAAGAAAAGAGTGAGCTGTGGGGGAAACACTGGTGAGTAAGTTTTCTACTTAGGCACGGCGTTGTTTTCTATGTAGTTTGGAGTTTATATGAATCCCTTCCCCTTCTCAGTCCCATTCATCGTCTAAAGCTTCTCTCTGCCTTCACACATTGCCAGCCTTTATCACTCAAAGCAGTCGAATCAACCCTTAAAGTGTTCTTAAAAGCACCACATGCCCAACAGAAGAGCACTTGAATTACTCTGTGTATTAGAAACCGCTGTACATCACAACAATTATTAACAGAGACCAAAACCTCGGGTGCTGTGTGATCTTAGAACCCACCAGCAACTGCCAGCTGAGAGCACCTCTTGATCCCTTTGCTGGCTCCCAGGATCTCCCTTCTACCACCTAAATTAGATACCCACAGGACTCTTGGATGCTAATGGCTTCTGGTCTAGAACTCAGCCATCTTTGTTTAAGGAAGGTGGGAAAGGATCATTTTAGCAGGCTGGCTTCTCCATTACCAAAGTGAAAATGTTAATAACAATATTGATAGTAATAAGTGAAAGAAAAAATTTCCTAAGTAAATACTAGAATGATGCTTTTATTAGAATTCTTCTATACAGGGTAATGAGATAGTGATGGTATCAAGACAACTGAAGAGCATAAGGCAGTAATATGTTTATTGCCTCTGTTTTGGAGCATAAATGCTCTCCATAGCTTCGTTTTTCTCATTTTTTGTGAATTGTCCTTTATATCCAAGGCCAAATCTTACCTTGAGAAAACTTCAGATTGTGTTCAGTCTTATGTGTTTTATAAGTTGTCTCAGGACTCGAAACTATATTTCTATCCATATCATTCGTATTTATATGGATCACATCACTTCTAGAAAAATATACCCACAGGAACCAGTAGCTGATCTAGAATGACTGCTAAACTATAGTACCTAAAATATACATTATTTTAAAATGTAGTAAAACTTACATAAGAAAGCTTAAAAACCATACAACTATCGCCCGGCAGTTATAAAAATGCAAGACAAAATTAAATTCTGAAGATTTAGTATGGCTCTTTTATTTCTATGACCATTTCAGGCTTTCTATATTTGCTAGATCTATTAAAGAATAAGAAACAATTAATATTACTAATATTCATCTAATTGTTCTTTAGTGTAATAGAAAAGAACTTTATTAAGAGTTCAGAACTCTGAGTTTGAGCTCCCATTCGGCTCCATAATTCTCTCCAGGGCAGCCACTGTTGGGCACCACGAAAATGAAAGTTATTAGCACAGGCAAGCTTGGGTCTTGAAGGAAGGATATCTTAGACCCACAGTGGACCAAGTGTAAAGCCAAGCTTTTCCAGTGCAGCTTTCTATGCTTTTGATTAGCAGTTTCCGTCCCAGGAAGATGTGGTTGTAGTTACCAACTTCAGAGTCAGAATACATTTTATGGCTAATAATTGGAAATATAATCATTTGTATTTGAATTTTAATTTGGCTTTGCATGAAAGTGATATCAAATGAATGAGTGCCAGCATAATGCCACAGGAATATACAGTGGTCCCTATGAATCCTGGTAAGAAAGGGGTCAAAATAGAGCCAAATAGGCCTTTCCTGCCTTGCGAGAAGAGATGGCAACATCAGCAGGCAAAAGCAGCTCGGCAGTACCAAACCGCTCAGGGTCAAACGTCAGTCTGCGAGCAAGACGAATGGCCGACGCAGAAGGCAAACCACAGACAAGAAGGTAGGCACCCATGCTTCACGCCCTCCGAGCAGAAGTTGGGTCTGAGATCCCTCACAGTCTTGGGCTATCTTCAAGTCATGTCCTTCTGTCTGTATCATACTCTACACTAGTGCTCCAGGAAGGTCCAAGAGAGCCAGATTTGAGAATAGATTCGCTTTCAGTACACACTTTGTTTTGTTTCCCGGACTGGAAATCATCTCTCAAGCTTCCTTAACGGCTATTCTGGATGAAGGTTAGCTTTCCTTCGTTCGGTTTAAGTAGCGACATTGCAGCTTACAGCAGCTCGCCTGATAGAGCAGCTTCTCTGTTCCTGGCTTTTAGATCTCTAGATTGCAGCTGCAGCTATGTATTCTGGAACCAAAAAGGAAAAAAACAAAAACAAAAAGCCAAATTCCCTCGCAGCCCTCGACTCCTTCCACCCCTGGCTGCAGCTGCTAACAGATTCTAGGAGTCTGTTCTGTATCATTCTGTGTGTCAGTCCTAAAATTCCGCTTGAGGCCTGCTCTCCCAAGTGTCATTAGAAAGACTTCATTCCCTCTACTGCTTCCATCTTTTTTGATGAAAATATCTAAGGTGAGCTCTACTTTGTAACTAAAACCCAATGATAATGTCAGCTCAAGTGTGGACACCCTGCTTCACAATGGCTGCCTAGAACGATGGATTAGGACAAACAGTGGGACTAGCCTGTCCGTGGAAAGGTATCCCATGATGTTTCAAGAGAAGGTATCATTATTCGTTTACCACACTGGTAGGTTAGTCATCGGCCACACCTCACAAATAACTGTGTAATGAATGGGGAAGTATAAAATTTGAAAGGATAAGTATAATTTCAAATTTTTCACTTCTATTCAAACAGAGATACATGTGAAAATCAACTAGGCAGACCAAAATTAAGCAAAGATTGCTTACAGGGAAATGTTACATTTATTCACAGGAATGCTAATTGAACCATATGTGAGTTACAATTTATCAGACTCAGAAGAGCGAAGTTACTTTAATGCAATCCCACCCGTCTAAATTCAATCTTAGAGATAAAATGGTCTGACCATATTTTTTCTGAACTTGTTTTTCTTTTTTTTTTTTTTTATGATGCACACTGCTGGAAATAATTTTAAAGAATTAATTTGAAACAAATTCAAACTTATTTTTGAAAAGTCAGGCAATCAGAAAGATTATAAAAACAACCCAATGCCCTCTGTTCCTGTCCTTTGTAACTGTTTACCCTGCTTAGGTGGGTGGGTGTGCTGTTTTTTCCCGTTCTGAAAGGCAATCATTTTCCCCCTGGGAGTGTTAATACTTCAGTCATTTAAGCTTCCTAATTTGATGCTTTTTGGTGAAGAAGGAACCCTTAAATGAGGAAAGGAAATGCTGAGAGGAAATTGCTTGAGCAGAACTTAATCGTCCCGTGATGTGAAGCTGTGCGCACATTGTTTTCGCAGTGTGAGTCAGTTACATAAATGTTTAGTTTATTCCATTTCTTAATTTGATATGAAACTAAACTGGGCAAAACTTGTCAGCAAAATGTTATTTTTCATGGGTCGCGTCGCACTGATTTCATTATTAATATAACCTCTCCTATTTGTGTGAGGAACTGACTTGAGGCTTTGGGTTGCCACAGAGCTCATTTTTAAAAGTACATTTCTCACTAAATTACCGGCCAATGTTGTAATTTCAATAAGCCTGCCTCCTACATGGGATTTGAGGATCATAGTTGTAGTCACTAATAGTGTCAACACAATGTAAGGCTGGTTCATTACGAAGCTCTCTGGAGATGTCTAACGTGATTACATGCTCTTTGTGATCTGCAGAAAGGAACTCTTCAGAAGATAACATTCAGTGAGAGAAGACAGGGACCATCTGGTTCGCTTGTAAATCGCAGCCTTCTTCTTATTCCTCTTCTTTTTGGGGGGATGTCATTGCTGTTCTCTCCTATTAGCCCCGGAGAATGAAATTCAGGGAGGTTGGCTTTACTTTTTGTCCTTATGAAAATGGAAAGCTATTAGCTATTAGGACAGTCCCTGCCTAGGGTCTGGACAGACGCCTGCATCAAACCCAATTCCAAATCCACTTTTGTTTCCTTGTGTAATCACACGTATCCGCCTACAGAATCACGGTATGAGCAAACAATCATTCTCCTTTTCTCTTTTGTATTTATGACAATCTTTCCCATGTTTTCATGGCCTCCATATCTCATTCTCAAGTCAGAGGAACTAGCAGTAACTTAGTACCTGGAAGGCTCCAATGACAAAGGACCTCTCTCTCTCTCCGTCAGGTACCAAAGAGATGGAAAGCCTAGCATCACCAAGACAAAAAAAAAGCAGCACAGCAAATGTAGTTCATGACGACAAATGTCAGGAAGCATCGCTGGGATCAGCTTCTTACTAGTTCAAACTCCTTCAGAATACCGAGTTTCTGTGCATGGCTTTGGATTATGCACCAGGTTTTTGACATTGGTCTCTTGGTACAGAGAGCCTGTTGGCTTCTTCCAGCTTAGACAGACCTGGTTTAGTAAATCTCTTCCCAAATGACCAAGGTAGAGCATGTGAATGCTTGGGGTCCTGGGATCCGGGGATAGATACCATTTATCCTAGCCATATCTATAGAGTCCCTGCCTCTGAGCTAACTTCAACTACAGAGGGGTAAATTAATATCCTTAAGTACAAATCTTTTTATTTGTCCATAGAAGTGTGCACACTTCACGGAATTTCCTTCCCCGATTCTCTGCCTCGCTTCTTGGGTGAGGAATTACCTTCCCAGTTTCTATTATTGTTCCCACACTATCCAGTAGCCTAGCACATCTGGACCACATGGAACAAGGTCCTGTACTGCACTTTTCCTGAGACTGTTCCTGGGTTTCCTTTTATTTGTATGAGGTTAGGTGAGCCTACCAAAAACTATGGACAGAATAAAGGCCACAGAATTCCCACACCCAAGTCCCTGGAATGTTCCAGCCCTATTATTTGACTTTCTAGCAAATGGATTTAGAAATAAAGTGTCTAAGGCCCTATCTAATCACTTGGGCTATAGAAGTAGAAATCCTTCCCAGGCCATGCTGATGAAGACGAGCATTCTAAGAACTCAAACTACCATTGCAGTCTTTGAAGATGAAGGAAGGAGCCCTGGGCCAAGTAACCCACATGTTTACAGAGCCTAGAAACTAGAAAAAAATAAAATCTTCCACTGAGCCTCTAAGGGGCAAGACCTTAATGACACTGTTGGCCTAGGAAGTTCTCGCTGGAATTCTGAACTATAGAACTCTAAGATTAAAATTTTGTTTTAAATGGGAACATTTGAGGCACTACATCAGCAATTTAAAATTTCAATGCAAAGACTGGAGAAATGGCTCAGCAACTAAAATCACTTGCTCTTCTTGCTGATAGCCCAAGTTTGGTACTCAGTACTAACTTGACAGCTTGTAATCACCCACTACTCCAATTCCTGAAGGTCTGATACTTTTCTCTGGATTTTCATAGAACATATATGCCTTTGTATACATACATATGCAAAACATTGATACACATAAAAATAATTTTAATGTCAATACAAGGATATGAAAGAAACAATTAGTAGTGGACTTACTGCACTACCCAGCAGTAAACTCCAATCAAACATTACTTTCTTCCCACAGTTTAGTCAGTGAGAGACTCACTCACTCACCAACAATGATAAGAAGCATCTTATATGTTCTGAACCCTATACCGAAGGAGTTTGCAGAATTCCCATTCTCATCAAAACGTAGAATTGTTTTACATTCTTAGGGCAGCTCTCTGTTTATACTATGCTCATGTAGATTTTTGTTTTTCTCAATGAGTTCCTCTCAAGCCCCTAGTACAACAGGGCATCATGTCTCTGACCTGCTTGCTTATGTTTTGGTAAAATTCAAAGTGGAAGCTATGATTTCTGTTTGACTTCAAGTTCAGGGGCAGATGCCAGTTGTACCGGATGTTACTCACAGGCCGCTCCTAATGCGTCTCTGCTTGTAAGCATCTCAAGTCCAGCCAGAAAACATCATTATGACTGCAAATGGATGCCAAGAAGAGAGATTCAACCAGTCTTTTGGGGATGTTAGATGGGGAGGTAGGAACCAGCAGAAGCAGGGAACTGGAGGAAAGGGCTGGGGGGAGGAGGTTAAATAGAGTACAAGAATGGAATTGTTGCCATCCTCCTTAAAAGTGTGATAGATGGAAACAATTAAAAAAGGTTTATTTTGCTAAATTCACATTCACAAAATTGTATTTATCTAATCAACTGAAGGGACTAAGTCTACCACAGAGAGGACAGGCTTCTTTGAGTAATCCCTTGAACAAAATGTTTCTTGATCAAGAGACCCAGAAGAGCTCCGAGGGCTGAATGCCACAGACTGATTCCTCCTGGCTGGATTAAGGCAATCCTGCTTCTCCAGCTCAGAATTAAAAACTGCTCTCCAAAAGTGAGACCGTCACCCTACACAGACAAGGCTCAGTACCTGCCAGAGGGCCCTCTGCTGCCTTCGAGACTTCCATTGCATTGGGGCCTCTGATTACAGAGGGGTACGGACAGACGAATAGCACGGTGCCTGCTTGGATAGACTAGGACCCTCAGCAAAGAAGTGCCGGTCTCACAAAGTCATGCTTGCTCCATGACTGCCACATCCTTCCATCTAGGACGGTCCAGCTTTGCTGCAGGGAACAAATCCAGGCATCTCAATCTGGAACAAGTTCTTAAGGCATCTGTTAGACTGCTGGAGCTCCCCTGGTTGCTACCCTTCCTTGTCTGTGTGTAAACAATTGCCTGATAAAAAATACAAAACAAAACAAAACTATTTTATTGATGTCAGAACATCCACACAAAAACAAGACTAACACTGTACAGTTTGGGCTCCTGGCTTCCCACATCATCCTTCTCCTTCAACAGCTGGCAGAGCTTGGAGACTGTTTATTCCATAGCTTAGCTTCCCTTTATCTTTCGTGTCCCAGAATGTCAAAGGTTGTAAATTTAATATTGATTTCATAAAGTAGTTTTACTCTAACATGTCAGTTACGATTAACTTCACGCTGGAAGAAGCTTAGCCACTGATCTGGATTTGCACGCGATGTGGCACCCCAGCTCTCAAGCTCTCTGGGTGAATGCTTTATTTATTAGATTGCACAGTCTTTTGTCAAGGCCAGGGCAGACCCCCACCCCTCCAGCCCTCTCTTCGCTCCGAGCCTCCAGCACCTGGCTCTTACATTAAGCTTGAAAACCTAAGTAGATCAGGGAGACGTATCATTTGCTGGCATGTCAACAGACAGAAGAGTTTATGGATCACATTATACCCTAGTGGATAGATTCAGAGCTAGAGGAATGAGAAGTCTTTCTTGAGTTTCAAGCCCTCCCCCTTTTCAGGCTCCCAGTGCCCCTGTGAGCTGCCACAAGAATAGAAGCCATTACTATATCAACACATATAAAAGATGACATTTATTGAACATGTTCTATGGATTGGCCATTTAATTCACATCAAGTGCAGTACTGAATGTTCACTTGATCCTGCATCTGTCACGTGAATCAAATGTTTATTCATTACCATCATTCGTTACTGCTAATACTACTGGACCCATTTCACTGATGGAATAACTAAGAAAATCTCAGATCGCAAGCAAAGGAACTGAATCCCAAACTGTAGGAGCCCCAGAGTTCATGTCCTAAACCCCAATACCAGAATGAACATTCTATCAGAAAACTGAAAAATGGCATTTTTCACTCTACTCCTGCTAAGACAACAACTTTTACTTAAATTATCAACCCCTGTTTCTCTACTGTATCTCCTGATGCCACTGGCCTAGAGTAAAATTCATCCTTTGATTCCATTGTTCTCTCTTAAAAGGGGTAGGGCATTGGGCACCATTATCCTCTCTTCTTCCCAACACTGGATGGGAAAACTTGGGGTGCTTCCACTCTTTTGGCAGGAATCCCTTCCTGAAGCCCCATGGCCGTGCTTCTGTTCAGCAGCTATGCATTCAAGTGCCAGTGTTAGTGGCCCCACCTTCCAGGTTGAGGAAATGGACCACAAAGCCTTCTCACCTTCTCAGCTTTCCCTAACCACAGAGGCTAGGACTCCAGTGCTAACATCGCTGTACTGGGCATTCTATGTCTTGCTTGATACGTGTGTGCTCTCTGTGCTTGTCTTTGACCCGAGTCCTCCTCCTCTATTGCTATTTTCAAAGCACAAACAAATCAAGGTTTGTCTTGCCCTTCCCTCTTCCTGTGTTTTAGCAGGGAAGACAAAGGTTAGAGCTGATTAAAGATTGTGCAAATTCTTTGTGGCGTCTTGTCATGAGGTAGGATCTCAGTGCTGAGGAGATGGTTTTATGAGCAGCCTGAGGACCTAAATTTTATTCTCAGCAGCCATGTAGGAATCTGGGCATCACCCTGTGCACACCTATAATCCCAGCCCTAAGGAGCAAGAGACAGGAAGATCAGTGGGCCTTGCTGGCCGTTAGCCTAGTAAGAGACTCTTTCTCAATGGCATAGGTAGACAGTGATAGAACACCCGATGTCCTTCTCTGGCTCCCACACACGGCTTCGAGTACTTTCATACATGTGTGCCTATGCAGCACAAACACATGCCACACACATACATGCATAAATACCTAACCACCTCACGAAACAGAGTGTGGGATTTCTATTCTCGTTCTTTGAATCTGGATGGGTTCTGGCACTGCTCTGACCAATACAATTCGTTGGAAGTGATGGTGAACCCATATCTGGGCATAGACCCATTAGATATTGAAAATGCTAGCAGTAGCCGCTCCCTCTGCATGCCACATTTCCTAGACCACAGGCAAGGTCTGGAGACTACATGGAGAAGGGAGGAGCGCAGCTGAGCCTACCTTGAGTAAAGCTGCCCAGATCAGAACAGATACCAGACAAATACTGAAGAATGCCAAATAAGTCATACAAAACAGAACCGCCTGCCTCCTGGCCCACAAGACTGTGAGGTCTAATAGAGTGGTGGCTGTCACATGATAATGATTATATAGCCATAGGTGCATCGCTTACAAGGTATCACTTCAATTTTCATGGTTCCTGGACTTACTGTCTGACTTCTTGGCAAGTCTCTTTCTATTCACCTCAGACAGACAGCGATGACAGACTAAAGAAATGATTCCACCCAAGTTCAACTTAGTGAGCAATAAATTCATCAGAATTAGTTACTGGAGTGTGGGTGAGGGGTTACTTACAGTACAATGGATAACATGTTTTGTATAATTGTACCACAAAGCCGTATTAAACCATATAGTAGTAAATATTAAATATGATTTCATAGCCTTAATCAATTTAGGTCCATTTAAGTCTGCCAGATGCTGTTGTTCAATTTAATGTTTGCCTGCTCAGATACATAAATTGGTTCTCAGTTTCAGAATATGTTGTATCTCTTATCAGATGTATACATTCCATGTAACAGAACGGGCAACCGTTGGAGATCCTCAAGAAAGAGTGTGGCAGGAAAGAGCATAATGCACACAGAGAATCCAGCTTATGCAACGGTCCCTAATACTCCTTAAAAAATAAGATTAATTTGGAGATGGGAGATGACTCACTGTGCCTGGTAGTTGAGTTTTACCCACAGCAACAGCTGGACACATCTGTAATGCCAGTGTTGGAGAGACTGAGGCAGGATCCCTGAGGCTCACTTCCAAGCCAGTCTGAGTAAATGTTGTTCCCAAAAGCAAGGTAAAAAAAAAAAAAAAAAAAAAACTCTTGAGGAATGATACCTGAAGTTGATCTCTGGCCTCCATACTCATTTCTGCATGCACATATGCCCCTGCACACACACACACACACACACACACACACACACACACACACACACATTCATATACACACCCAAGTACAACAAACAGAAAGTGGTTTGAGATGCAATAACAGATGTGAAGCCACATCCATCAGAGAACATTTAATGTCTAAGGATAGCATTAGTGATTTAATGAAAATGACATTAGCATTCCTTTGAAAGTATGGGGTGTAGGGCTGGACAGTTGCTCAATGGTTAAGAACACTCATTGTTCTTGCTGAGGACCTGTGTTCAGTTCCCAGCACTAACATGATGGCTCACCAGCATCTATAACTCCAGTTCCAAGGATTCCTGGATAGATCCTAAAGCCCTATTCTGACCTCCGAGGTCACAAGGGATGCATGTGGTGCACACGCACACATGCAGGCAAAACACTTCTAAAAAAATAATAATAAAAGAGCATTAGGCATAGATCATTTAAGAGTGCTCATGTGGCTGTGGAACCAAGACCTCCTGATGCTGAGACATTAAGATTCTTTACAGAAAGACACTGTCTTCTGTGTTCCTATTTCGTGGAGAAATACATACTGTAACCACTTGTGGTGGAGATAGAATCCATGACCAGTGATGTGAGCAATAAAGAAAATAGATGATAGATAGATGATAGATGGATGATAGATAGATAGATAGATAGATAGATAGATAGATAGACGATAGATAGAGAGATAGAGAGAGAGATGATAGAAGATAGATAGATAGATAGATAGATAGATAGATAGATAGATAGATAGATAGATAGATAGATAGACAGACAGACAGACAGACAGACAAATAGACAGACAGACAGAGATGGAGAGATCAAGATAGAGATATATACTGAGTGTCCTTTCAGCTCTAAACGGTCACTCAGCTAAATCCTGACAGCACCCACGGTGCAAATAATCTTCCTTCAACAACAAAGATATCCTTTCAAAGACTACATGTATGACACAACCATATGGTTCCAAGGATTAAAATCGCGCACGTGTGAAGCACCTGAAGCAGCCTGCTCAGCTAGTGATGATTGTCTTCGTGAGCTGGGTTTAGGGTAAATTTGCGCTTTCTTCTTCACAATTCTTTTTGCTTTAAAATTTTCAGTGGATTTGGGGAATCAGAAAACCATCGCGGCAACAAATTCAAAAGCAGAAGTGGAGAGGTGGAAATGCACTGGCAAGCAGGGCAGACTCTTCCAGAGGGCCACATTTATGTCTCGGCTCTGTCGCTCATGGCTACAGTCCTGCGCTGTTTGTCAGTTCTGTGCTTAGTTTCTCATTTGGAAATTATAGATGGTTAGATAATCCCTACTTCATCGGGGCTGCTAAAAGAAAAATAATTGAGAACTATAAATGAGGCTCTCATAATGCTGTCTGGAGCACTGGGAAGGTTGATTGGCTTAATTTTTAAAAAATAATTCATTGGAAACATGTCTGGGGGGCTTAGATACTACAATCTTTAGGAGCCCATTCAGACCCTGCTCTTCCGCTCTTCCAGTGAGATAGCTTTTACTTCCCATAATAAAGAAGAGGGAGAAGGAGCAGTGTGGGAAAGAAGAAACAGAAAATAAATGGAACTGCCCCAAAATTCCACCTGTGTACTTGTGGTGCAGCGTAGAGCTGACCAGTGTCCCTCTGCCTGTGTGTCTCACTGTTCTAAAGTATTCCCCTCCCAGCTTTCTGGCCACCCAAGTTCCTCGAGAAGCACTCAAGTTCAAATTACCGATCTGTGTTTTCTAATTGAGATGCAATTGGTAAAACAGTACATGCCACATTTCCCAGACACCAGATTAAAAAATAATTTTAATTAGTCATAAATGAGAAAATACACACACCATTCTCAAACTATCTCCATTGGAGTTTGCTTCCAAGGATGACACATGTGACGTTAGTGCCAATTCCTATTAACTGTGCAATACTGTGTGCTGACACCCTCGACACATTTCCCGGAATTCAGTCACAAAAATACTTCTAATTAGCTATAAATGAGAATGTACACACATTTCCAATAGCCACTGCTTCTATCGAAGTTCACATCAGAGAAAGCTTAGACTATTGCCACCGAGCTGCCTTGTTTCGATTCCAACAACTCCAATTTCTGAAATGCTTAGACAGTTGACTCTTTCGACCTTGCTGGGTAAACAGATCTGAGGTAGATTTATTTCAGTCCAGGGCCTTTATTTGATATATGTGCACTCTTGAGCCCAGCTAAAATGCATACCCTCGCCATTTCAAAGGCAGTGATAAAATTACTTGGTTAAATATTTTGGCTAGATTTCCTGTTGTCAGAGGACCAGACTTTGTAGCTGCAGCCTCTGCATTTGTATGTGGCAACCGGAGCCATATTAAATAGCATCGTGTGAGCCAGCCTCCCTAAGAGCCATGTCCCATGGGGAGAGCCCTCAGCACCCATCACTACTGCAAGGCACACCCATGAAAAATTCGAACCTCAGCCTTCAAATGCCCAGACCTTTACTTTCCTTAGGAATGTTGGCTCTAAGCCTTAGATGTCCAGAGGCCACCAAGCACCCCTTTCTGCTCAAAGAGTGGAGTGAATTCAGTTATAATTCAGAAATTATCCCAACTCTGGTTTGCTCTTCGATTTGCATATAAATTTTCTCTTATTTTATAAGCCTTTGTCTTCTACTGATACATATGAGCAAACCTTCAAGGCCCTATGGCCTCAATCTGTGCATGGGACAACACAGGAAGAAAGGGGTTTTATGTCAGCAGAAAGAAAATGGTCTATTAAACTTCGCTTACTTTCACTCTCTTTAAAAACTCATTAAACAGGATTCTGCCTTTCTACTTGCCGAAGTGTTTAAAACCCTTTTTAATGAAAAATTCTAATCCGATATAATCACACCATAAGTACTCTCTTTCTGTTCTAAGAGGAAACAGTGTTAAATTTTAATGCATACCTCTGGCAGGCTATAATAAAAGTGTTCAGTCAGTTTTAAATCCGATTAGTGTAACTGTTACAGATTAGAGAAAGACTCCAAGAGACTGGAACAAGTCTCTAACTCAAGGGACCTAACTTAGGGGCCTGATCGTGTTTAGACTCGAAGGGAACATCGAGGTTCTTGAAAACCGGTCACTCAAATTGTGGTCAGCAGTTGCTAATAGAAGCAAGGAGCTAGGCCAGGTATTGCTGAAAGGCACACAGGCCTTCAAACAGGACGGGTGGGACAGAATGTTTCCCAAGAAAGGTCAGCAAGAACAGGGCTGGAAGATTCAGAAATGGCAACATCAGCCAGGGAAAGAAACCATTAAGGCTTTTAGAGAGGCCCAGCAGAGGCCTTAAGGGGCATGCAGAACATCACTGGTGTGTAGATGAAGATATCCTTGCTAGGATGGTAAAGTGTATAAGACTTCCCAGACTCCAAACTTAAAAAGCAATCACCATTGGAGAGTTTAGGGAGGAAAAGGATCTCGTGGTGTGCTTGTCTGACACTTTTGCACCAGGCATCGGTCTAGACACCTCCATCCGATTCCCAATTGACCCACAGCAGCCCACTGAGAGAATTATTATCCGAACTTTGTTAATAAAGAAACAGAAACTTGGGGATAGAAAAACTTGATCAAGGTGAGGCTGGAGAGATGGCTCATGGGTTAAGAGCACTGGCTACTCTTCTAGAAGATCCAGATTCAATTTCGGGCACCCGCATGGCAGCTCACAACCATTTGCAACTCCAGTTCCAGTGGCTGTGAGGTCCTTATATGTGAACGACTCTGCATGCATCAGGCATGTGCATGGTTCACAGACATACATTCGGGCAAAACACATACACGTAAAAATGACAGAAGCTGAAGCAACTTGCTTAATGTCAAACAGCAAGCAAGGGGTGCCCCCAGAAGAGACACAGCGGGGGCTCTCAGTATATAGTCTTAGGAACTCCCCCAGTTCTATTCCTCTATACATAGTTGAAGCTCATCTGGTTCTAAGCCTTTACTGACCACCTGAAAAGAGAAAGACAAAGAAACGGAAAGAGATTTCTGAGTTCTGAATGTTATTCTCCTTGCCATTACCAAGACACTCATCGTGGTACAAACTGGAGTTGTTCCCCCATGAAAATGTTTACTGTAGTGTTTCTCAGCAGCTGTGTAGAGCAGGTGTACCACAGTCTACTGAGATGACAGGCATCTATACATCTTTAAGGGCCTCGCTGTGCCTTCCTGGACAACCTAAATGACGAAGGGGTGGGTAGACATCTAAGCCCACAAAGTACCTGCTGGAGTCATCGGTGAGCTCTCAAGTGCACTACCTCAGCGGGACTAATTCCCACCCATCCTAGGTGACAGCCACTGAGCCAGCTATTCTCAAAATCGGGTGATATGACATCGATTCCCAATTTGGCCAACTATTAGTCATATAATTCCAAACAAATTACCCTCTCTGGGACCAATTTCATCATCTATAAGTTGAAAATTATCAGACCTGGTTTTCATGTGGGGGTTATTGTGAAAAATCAAATAAAATAGGTCTGCAAAGTCTTCTGTGCCGTTGCCAGGTTGATGCATCTGGGTTTGCAAGCTTGTGGGTCTTGCATACATAGCTTTAGTGGCTCCACATAGGGGATAATTCAACATCTGTGTTTGTCCATAGATTTTTCTGGAGGTTTGGTGAGACGGCTCAGTGGTTAACAGCGCTGCCTGCTCTTGCAGAGGTACTAAGTTTAATTCCTAGCACCTACATGGTGACTCACAGCCATCCATTAATGGAATCCAATGCCCTCTTCTGGTGTGCCTGAAGACAGCAACAGTGCACTCATATACATAAAATAAAACGAAAAGTAACCTAGATGTTTCTGCAACCTTAAGAGCACACCCAGTCAGTGTCAAGGAGAAGAACTATGACACTTCTACTAAGGAAAGCATTTGCCCTTTCTGCCTCCCCCATCTGAATATATATGAAAGGCCATAAGGAAATTCATGAATCATTGCTGGGCGGGGTTTCTCAAAATGAGAAAGGTTGGACTGTAGATGGTGGTTGTTCCCCATATTCCTTGTCAAATTCTTTTTCTACTCCCATACCACAGTGCTCACATTCAACTCTTCAAAGACAAGAAGGCACTACTTAAACTGTAGGTCAGTTAATAGTAATTCAAGAATGAAGGATACCCTTAACTTTCTCAAAAAATGTGCCCTATACATTTTTTGTGTAAAATACATTTGTAATGGAAATAAACAGCTGCTTTCAAATTGGGTTTAAGACCTTCTCTTTAAGGAATTATGCCTAGTACTATAAACCTGATCAAGTCCATATCAGGGTAGATCATAGACTCTAGGAAAGGACTGACTACTGCTGCTTCACTAAATTTACACAATGCCAAACTGCCTTCTAAATATCTATGTTTATGGATAGAGACATAGACAAAGGCTCCTCTCAGCCTTAATCAAAGGAATGATTCCAATGAGTGAGGGTCAATGCAAACTCATGACTGAACAAGGTCCTGAGAACTGAGTGGTGGATGAGCACAGAACCCTAAGCAAGATGTCTATAGCATCCCCCTTAAGGACCAAGGATCATCCCAGAAAGGGAGGTGGAAAGAATGAGAAGCCAGAACACTGGGATGACGGCTGTGACATACTGTCTTGCAGATGAGTCATAGCCACTGCCACCAGGAGCTCACAGCACTGGACCTGCACAAGAATGGGCCAAGCAGCCCACCAACCTGGTGAGGTCAAAGTGCTGCACTCCTCACTGCTGAACTCTTTGCTATGGAAGAATTCAGAGAGAGGGAAAGCCATGTCTTCAGTTGTGTACTGCACAGTCACCCTGCCAAGCTCTGATAAATGGTTCCAATCCAATGGTCACACAGATGGCCCTGGTTAGACTAAGTGGGTCTCAGAATCAAGAAAGAGACTTGGGGAAGGGGTATGCTGAGAGGAATGGGGGGAATCAAGAGGGGGTAAGGAAAAGAGAGTACTGAGAGTGCATTCTCTACATGTAGGATGCTGTCAAAAAAAACCAAAATTAATTCATAACATATATCCTAATGAAGAAAAAAATTCTCACTAAAAAGAACCAGGAAAGATAATCAAAAAAGGTAACAAAATTCAAATCCCTATGAAAGAAAAGATTCACTGTACTCCCCGCCACCAAAAAAAGTTTTAATTTAAAAAAAAAAAAAAAACAAGAATTCACAAATGCAAAAAGAAGTTAAAACAAACCTTCAGGTCCACTGAAACAGCATCAACAGCCCATATTTGATTTTTATTTTACATGAAGTATTTTTATGTCTGCTTTGCCTAAATTTGGCTTCTTACCAAAACCTAATGACTCTATGTTAAGCTTTATGAAGGATCTAAAACTTAAAGCTAGAAAGAAAAAAGAAGCTGTTAATTTATCTTGAAGGAAAAGGTGTTATAATTTGAATGAAAGCAGCACAGGAACAGATAGAAGGATCTGGTGCCCAGCTTGGGCAGCCAGTAACATTTTTACCTGCAGGCTGAGAAACCATCTCTGGTGTTGTCTGATGTTATTACCACGCCCTATTTTCACTTGGACATTAGTTTCAAGTATAATTGTGTGAAGATTTGAGCCTCCTCTGCAGATTCGCTACTCTAATAAGCTCACAGAGCTGACTTGCCATATGTATTGACAGTGGTACTTCAACTGTATTGAGCAAACAAATCAAATCATTTTCTTTAAAATGCTAAGAGGCCTAATTTGACCTTTCTCCTGCCATGGTCGGTCCTGAAATGAACTCTTCCAGCAATCTTTTCTCCGACCTTTTCATCTTCAGCCTCTCCGTCAGTACGGCTCTCAAGGACTGTGCGAACTGCATCACTCCTACCCTTGTCAAACCATGGGCAACATTGGACAACTATGAGCTCTACCCATGAATATTTATTAAGAGCTACCGAAGCTGGGTTTAGTACCAAGACGAGATCTGGTTCATATTCTGGGTTTAAATTAATCCAGACTAAATAGATGTAGCAGGATTGGGGTAGCTATTGAGCTCGGGAGGCTAAGCAAGAGAATCATAAGTCCAAAGCAAGCCTGGGTTACAAATTAAGAATGTGGCTCAACAAAACAGAACAGAATGCAATTAGACACTGAGTCACCAAATATTTTCAATTTCAGTAGCTCTTGACCAGCCATACTGAAGTTTGTGAGAAACATTATGACCTACAGTTGGACATGTGGGTGCCACCACAGCCCAGTTACGATAGGCATGAGTTTACAGGACAATTAATTATTTCTTAATCCCAAAGCCTAGCCACACTGGTTAGTTTCCATTGTCCACCTGATCGGCTATGGAAACACTGAGGCTACGTACCCCAGGGTGTGATTGACAGAATTTGCAAAGTAGAAAGAAGATCTACCCGGAATAGGAATACGAGTGGCATCTCCTATGAGCAAGGAGGGGTCCTGGACTAAATTTTTAAAAGGAGAAAGCAAGATAAGCCTCTCTCTGACACAATGTATCAAGTCCATCATACTTCTGCCACCATGCTTCCCTCCGTGATGAGCCACACCCCTTCTCAAACTCTCAGCAAGCATAAGTCCTCTTAAGTTGCTTCTACTATGTATTTTGTTACAATGAAAAAAGTAACTAGCCATCCCCCACTCCTCAGCAGACACTGAAGGTGTCTTAAAGCCTCTGATGCTTGTAAATCTGCTAACACTCACTTTACCGTCTATTGACACTTAGTTTTAAGGGTGAGTACATATACACAGGAACACTCATTCTTTTTGCCTTTAGTAAGTCCATGGAAATGATTGCCTCTACATCAATAAACATGTTTTGTTCATAAATCTATATGAGCACTTCACTTATTGGTGACTATACCGTCACTATTAAAATAATATGATATGAAATGACACATACATGAAAGGAGCATTGCGCTTACATTGACCTGCCATAAGGAAAATCTGATTTATTGATCGATTTCATTCAACAAATAGTTCTGGAGTGGCTGTTGTGTTCCTTGCCAACCAGTTGATGGATAAGAAATTCTAATGAATCTACCCCGACAGAAGAAATTGTACCAGACTGAGCAAAACCCATAGGGATTTCTGCAGTTCTGTTCTGTGGCCCTCACATATCATTTACGCAAATGGATCACATAGATAAATGAGATAAAAAGGTCCCATCACCTCCAGCATGACATTTCAAAACAGAGCTATGAGGACGCACCAATGCCTCCTCTACGCATGTGCGTGGACAACCCTTCACTCCCTTCCCATCCCCTTAGTTCACAGTGTGCCTCCCTTCACAGCCTCCGGTCTTCCGTGGTTAAGTTCTAAGCCCAGGGCTCCACACCTCACAGACCAGACTTCACTCTCCTTGACCCCCATCAGATCAAACAATGGCCTTCCTGTACTTGTCACTTCAAAGAACACGCAAAAGCGGCCTCAAAATCACCCCAGACTGGTTGGAAGGAAAAGCAGCTTTTCCGGAGAGCCCATCTCAGCAGCGTGCCATTCCCCATGGAAAGTGGATTTGGATATAGATAGTGGTGTTACATATGTATGAGAATATGTCTCACTTATTCACCTGCCTTTTTTCAGCCTGATTGTGAGCCCCTAAAGACTGAGAACATGTTTTCTCTCTGCTCTGTAATGATCCCACCCCCACAGAGTCCTACTGCTGAATGTTGGTGCTGTCTTTCTTAAGGCAGCTATGGCTCATTACTCTGCAAGTACCTGGGCCTGGCAATCAGAGGGTTAGGGTTGGGAGACGACCGTGGAGGTGACCGAGTCTAAAGCTCTCTGTTTTACCCTCGCCTTTGCTCTTTACTGAGTGCTACAACGTGCTAAGTTCTTTATAGTAATTGTGTGAAATTCACAAAAACACCCAGGCAGGAGGTTTAACTATAACAACCTTGTGTGTACCCCAAAGCTCCTCCCATGACTTTTAATAATAAAGCATGCATAACTGATAATAACTCAACCAGGATCAAGACTAGAGAAAGACAAGTATCAAGGGAACAAAATTTAAGGAAGCCTTCAGTGTCCAGATTATGCAGATGCCACCTTAAATATTTCTTCTTCAGCATCTCTCTGCAGTCACCCCAGTTGTGGCCCTAAATCTTCTGGTGCTAGCTAGGGCTGTAAGAAAATCTACGTATCTACTATTTTTCACAATCTTGAGAGATGAAGAAGGAGAATAACTAATACACCCAAATCCTACACACTAGTGAACAACAGGGATGGATTTATACCCAGTTATATTAATGAGAACTAAAAATAATTTTATTAATATAGCACTGGTTCTTGATATAATAGAGTAGCCCCAAACTAAAGTGAGAAAATGCTGATTAATCCCCAATTATAAAGATAATGATTTTTAAGTATTTGAATTAAACTCATGTAAAAGGTTCCTTTCTATAATTTTTAACCTTAGTAAATGCTGTTTTTACAAATTAATGTCTATACACAGTTCATGGAGCATAAAAAGTTGTTCTCAAAGAAGACGAAGACCAATCAGTGGTTCTCAAGGGATGAGAAGAAAAGTATATTGTTGGATACAAAGTCATAGCTATGTAAAAACAAGAAGCGTTGGTGTCATTTGGCACAATAGAGTGCCCATAAATAACAATTATATACCGTATAACTCAAATAACTAAAAAAAGAATTTCAAGTACTTCCTGCATGAAGAAATAGACACTAAGTTCGAAGAGGTTGGATTAACCTGATTCAAAGCGCACACACTGGGAGCCCATTAATGGGTACTATGTTAATGTTTCAATATGTCAGTAACAACTAAATCAATGAATGAAATGGATATTGATACACCCGAGTCAAAATCCAACTTTTAAACCATCAAGAAGGAACAGAAGATCAACTACAGATAGTTATGTGTTTTCAGGTGGTTTCCTTTCTATCATAGTCACAAGGCTCAGGATCTGCCTTCCCCCGTTTCTGGCTGTTTCATAGAATATTTTTCTAATGCTAGCAGATCCTACCTCTTAGATTTATATATAGACTGCCTTCATGTGTGAGCTACTGCTTCACAGGAGGCTGAGTTGCTACTGTAGTCCATGGGACACCTCTGCTCTGTACCAAAGCATTGTTTCTTAGCAGTCGAATCCCAGCCTTCATGTAACTCAGTGTGATGGCTCATCTTCAGTGCAGACTTGACTAGACTTGGGATCACTGTGGAAGATGACATGTTAGGAAACCATAGGTGTGTTTCCAGAGATTTAATTAAGAAGTGAAAACCCATTCCATGGACTGGAGCTGCAGACTCAATAAAAATAAATAAATAAAGTCAGCCAAGTATAGCATTTGTCTCCCTCTGCTTCCTGACTGGACACAGTAAGACCAGCTGCCTGTTGTTTCTGCTGCCATGCTTCCCCCCGCCCCCCACCGTGATGAGCTAGATTCCTTCTTTACCTTAAACTGGAAAAACCCTTCCCCCTCCTAAGTTGACTCTTGTCCCATTTTTTTTTTTTTTGGTCACACAAAAAGTGTAACTAACACACTTAACCTTTGTGTGCACCCCAAACTCTTCTCAGACCTTTTAATAATAAAATATTATCATCTTATTGAAGAAAGATGACATCGGCTTCACAAAAAAACTGCAAAGATTCAGCTTAAGGATGTTTCTTTTGTCGTCGTAGGTACAGCTTGGTATTTAAATTCCCTAAGCTTTGACTCTTAGAAACGTATTTGATTGGTCCGGATCATATTTTCCAGCTAGGCCAAGGTCCAAAGTGACCCACCATTTGTCTAAGATCAATTTCAATTAGGGCACCAACACTAATGTGAAGTTCAGGGCAGGTTTGTGTGAAATTAATGATTTGGAAGAGTTACATGAATAAAACCAAGGATTGCGCATGGTGGTACATATCTATAATCCCAGTGTTCTGGAGGCTGAGGCAGGAGGATTATGAGTAGCCAGTCTGACTATATAGCAAGATGATATCTAGTGGAAGAAAATAGTTGACCAAGGAAATTCTCTATACTGAAATAAATGATCTCAGTTTGGGGATAGGAGACTCTATTCAAATGAGTTAGCAATAAATCAATTTTTTTAATACTCCACAATGGATTTTATTCTTTAAATCAACCACCACCACAAACCACCAGGGACAGTGGGGAAAAGTGACACAATCCGGAAGGTATCTATCTCCATCAGGAACATGCTAAAGAGGGCTTCAATAGCCACAAGAGCCTTGAAGTTGTTTCCCAGATGTGAAGTCGTAAAACTAGTAAATCATACATTTGTTTAACATAAATGTCGCTTCAGCATCCAGCTGTAGGTCTGATAGACACTGTTTGAAACCCAGTGACATCTAGTCACTTTTTTTAAAGATTTATTTAATTTTTTATATGTATGAGTGTTTTGACTGTATATATGTTTATGTGCCACACTCATGCCATGCCGGGCAGCCCATGGAGAACTGAAGGGAGCACTGAATCCCCAAACTGTAGTAACACACATTTGTGAGCCACAGTGTGGATATTGGAAACCAACCCATGTCCCCGGGAAGAACAGCAAATGTCCTTTACCACTGAGCTGTCTCTCCTGCCTGCCTGTAGTCATCTTTGGCCTAGTCAGACTTCCCCTATCCCCGCATGGACTTGCAGTTTGTATGGCTCCCTGTTCCTCATCTTACTAATTGAAAACCAGCACATCCACAACTGCTGATTGAGCATGACAGAACTTAACAATCCGCAGTCGTGTAAGTTGCCTGCCTGCCTATGTGTTTCTGTAATCCACAATACCTGAGGGAGAGCCTAATGAATTAAATCTAAGGACACTTAGTGGTCTGCAGTCTCTCCCATCAGCAGGGTGAGCTCTCTGCCACCTCACGACTTCCCACCAATTGATCAGTATCCTCAGCCTGTGAAACATATTTCTTCTGTTCACGCATGTTAGCTTCTCTTCCACATGGTATTGCTTGACTGAAGCATCTCAATTTGGTCCTCAACACCACTCTCACTGCTCCCTCCCTACCCCTACCAACATGCGCACATGTACCAGGCAGCGTTCTGCCAGCATGCCCTGCTTGACTTAAAGCCATTCTTACGTGATTTCAAGGCTAGATCAGGAAAGGTCACATGATGGTTTAAATAGGATTGGTCCTCATAGGCTCATATATTTGAAAGGTGCTATTGGACAGGGATTAGAAGGTGTGGCCTTGTTGGAGGAAGTAGGTCACTGAGGGGTGCACTTCGGGGTTCCAAATGCTCAAGTCAAGCCCAGTGGTACTCCTTCTTCCTGCTGCCTGTGCATCTACATGTAGAATTCTCCCGGCTCCTTCTCCAGCATCATGTCTGCCTACGTGCTGCCATGCTCCCTGCCATGCTGATAATGGAACAACCCTCTGAGACTGTAAGCAAGCCCCAATTAAATGCTTTCCTTATTAAGAGTTGCCATGGTCATGGTGTCTCTTCACGGCAACAGAACACTAAGACAAGCCATAACAATAGAAATCACAACAGACCTCAATCTTAAAAGTGTGTCAGGAAATTCACAGACACACCTGACAAGCCTTCCCAGTTAGACCGATCATTTGCAGCATCTGCCTAAGACTATATCTGAATACATTTACATATGATTCATGGCTTCTCAGAATAACCATTTATGAAGACTAGGATTTTGACTATTTAATTACGATCATCTCCATGCAACACCTAATTCCACACTCATCAAGCAGTACGTGAACAGAACACTATAAAATGTTGAGGAATACCCAATCTTGTAGTACTTACCTTTTATATGTTTGCTTTTTTAACCCATTTTGCTGTTCTAAGAAACAGATGTGAACCAGTGCAGTGAGGTAGGATAGGAATAGGGCCCACAAGACTTCTTTCAGGCAGTGCTTTTTTCTCTACAGACTTGGGGGTTATTTACCTGCTTTGGCTTCATTAAGTTTATTTTGTTAAATTTCAAAAGACTTATCCATAAAGAATATAAAGAGTGATTCAACTGATCAGAAATCTAAACTACTCAAAAATAAACTATCTGTACTGAAAAAAAAAAGAATATAAAGAGTGGACAACATAAGCGCTTATCGACTACTCAATATCTCATAAATATTTTTAGAAATGTGGAACCTTGGTGTAGAAATTGAAAAATCAGTATATAATTCACAAACCTGCCGTAAGATGGGGGCTACCTAGAAAAACTAAATTCTCAAGAGTCCCATATGAGTCGGAGTAAGCTAAATTACAATCAAATAACTAAACTCAAATGTTAGTAGTTTAATTAATGTGGGTGTGTTTCTCATTCATCGTACCTATCTGAAGCCAGCTAGCAGGGTGCAGCACAGGGGGGGGGGGTTGGTGTTGATGGATGCATTCTCTTTTGCTAACCTCCCTCTGCAACGTGTAGTGTCTTTGATCGCCCATCAAGATCAAGCTGAGGGTCTCACATGTAAGTACACCTCAGTGTGGAAAGTGACACAGCCTCTTCTACCCACAGCCAGCTGCAAAAACTCATGAATATTGTCCTATCTAACTACAGAGTACATGAGCAATCCAACCTCCCACATGCTGGAAGGAAATGAGAGCAGATGTGGTAAGCACTGTGGCAGCACGGCACATGTCTGTTCATCTAAAAGGCTATCAGAAAGTCTTTTAAATTCTGCAAATAGCTGAAGAGCTCATTCCCAACATCGGTTTATTCTAATTGTTAAAGGAACAAGCTATAGCTCAGGGTTTCTCTCTCTAAATCATGCATTTAAGCTTCTACTTCTTTGCATAGGCTGACCAGGTCAATACAAGCCCAGGGAAAAGCAATGCAGAGAATCATTGCTAGTGTTTCCTTGAGTATGCCAAAGTAAAACAAGCTGTCAGCCAAAAAGAACTTTGCACAATAAAGTGTTAAATGAAATAGTACCAGGCAAAATAAGGTAATGCTCTTTTGCTGTCTAGCACCACATAAGATGCTAACTGAAAGAGTAAATAAAAACACTCAACGTGCGTTTAGCTTTCATAATTTACCTTCTGCAAGGTTGATTTAGAGTATGCAGAATATGCCACATTATTTAGGCTGTAAAAAGGAGTTGCTTTCCACTACCTGCCATGTACAATTATAATAATCTGTCAGACAAATATAATTACAGAGTGTGATGTCTGTTTGAGTGTGAAGGCTCTGATTGTGTGGTATTGTCTGCTTTACACCGCAGCACAGCATAAACAATTGTACTCAGTGGTAACTCTCAGCTAAGACTACCGCTTGGAGTCAGGAACGCCCCATCAAATAGCACAGATGGTTGCGCTTGGGTTTGAGGTGGTTGGCTTTGTTTGCTTCCCCTCCCCCTACCGACCAAGGCATTTTCATGCACAGACTTGACCACAGTGAGCAAGGGAGCAAGCGTCCTGCAGCCCAACATGGGAGGTCTCTAAGATACTGTTAATAAATGCCAAACATGAATGGGAACTAAAGCAGAATATAGCCAGTGATACAGACCAACCATCTCAATGGTGGAAATAGGTTGGGGAAAGAATGCATGGATCCCTTTAACGGTCAAAAATAATTAGATGACATCTCCATGGGCTCAAAAGATGAAGTTCTTATTTTGTACAACAAGTTGTGATTGCGATTTGCTATTAGACTCTCGTGCCAGCTGACAGAATAGAAAAAGTAACTACAGTGAAAGCTTTTCACTTAGTAAAAGAAATTGGAATGATGTTTTATTTGAAGCGAGTCAGGGATCTCCTTACCATTCCATCTATATGACCTTGGATCCGGTTTTTTAAATTTCTATCATTCCCTTTATGATTCTGGTCACTGTAGGCTTTATAACTGTCCATTTTTGATGGGACTCTTTCACATTTTCCTTTTGAAGAGGAGCCATGCTTACATGGGATTTCAGAGGTGTTCTTCATTCTGCTTTTGTAGGTCACATGGTGGAGAAGTTTGGTATAATAGTCCAAAACACTACACCTAAATTTTTAGCCAGCCCAGTGGATCAACCTGGAGTTGGCACATTGTTTATTTTGGAGTTACTCGTCGATAGCATACTAGTAGCAGAAGAACCTACTTATAAAAACCAAACAACTTTGTGTTAACACAGGGGCTTTCTCTCCTCCTTGAAAGAGTATATGGAAAATGTATCTCAGAAACGTATTCTTTCACTGCTAAGAACCTTATTGGAGAGATGTGGAGGGGAAATGTTCCTGATGAGTCTACCATGACAGGGGACAGTATTTGCACAATGTTTGAGTCTCCTAGAGTAGATTCAAAGGAAGGTAATAAACCTATCAAAATAACCAGAAAACTTTTCAACTAAAAACTATACTGTCGATAGTGGCATATCTCCTTAACCTCAGTCCTTGGGAGGTGGAGGAAGACAGATCTCTGTGAGTTCAAGGCAAGTCTGGTCTAGGTAGTGAATTTCAGGACTGCAGAGCCATAGAGAAAGAGAGAGACCCTATCTCAAATATTTTTTTTCCTTTTGTAGACCCTACTATACTTTCTCCATTTTTTTCTACTAGGTTACTCAAAGATATTGTTTCAATTTCTTGTGCCCACAGTTTCCTTGAGAGCAGGACATTTTTTAACTCCTACTCTTTGCCTCTAAAGTAAGGTCTAAAATAGTGCATACCTTGTTATAAAGGTCTGAATTAGTACAGGTGTATAGATTAAAATAGAATGTTGTAATATTGGGTGTTTATTACCCTCTCTTTGGCATCTGCTTCCTCCTTCCTCTCCCCCTTTCCAATATCCCAGCTTCTATTTGAGAATTCAACTAGCTCTTGGGGAGCTCTTATCTCCAGTGTTCAGGAAGAAAATGTGTAGTATGTGGTGAAGGTTCAACCAATCAACAACATTCCATCTAACAAGTCACTATGCTCTCTAGCAAACACACCACCAAAGTGAAGGTCTTGATGCAAAGGATCTCAGTGTTATCTCTGGGAGGAGACAAAGATGCTCTTTTGACACTGGCTATAAATATGGAAGCATGGACCAATGAATATAAATAAAGGCATGGCACAAGGAGAAGCCAGGTGCTTCATTTGAACCGAATCTTATCTTGTTGTTACAAACCAACCAACCAACCAACAACAAAAAAAAGGCAGAAAAAGAAGGGAAAACATATTTTAACATCAGTCTGGGTCGCATTTTCTGTTCCTTGCCAAGCAATATAGCCTGCACAATTTTGTCACCATTGAACAGAAACGGTTTGAACAAACACAATGTGTGTTTTTTTTTTAAACTGGCTTGGCCTAAAGCAAAGCATATACACCACTCCCATTGACGGGAAGTAGTGGGCTCCCCTTATCTTCAGTTTCCTAGGAATGAGACAAGTTTTTTGAACAAATAGTCGGCTCCAAGTATAATATGAAAAAAATGTACTGCTGGAGCAAGGAGTATGCAATCGTGCCAAATGACAAAAAGGTTCTCAAAAGCTGCTGTGTCAAAGAAGTTAAGGGAAACTGACTGGCAGTACCACAGATAGTACATCCTGAGCAGTAAAAATTAATTTCTATGGATTAAATTAATCAAATGCAAAACTCCATCTACACGTAATAGTACCACAGGAAATAGAACTTCGTGACCTCAAGAGGATTACACCAACTGAAGAGAAACAACCAGATACTGGACTAGTCTGTGTCCCAAGATTCTTCTATAGCTGCTAAGAAATAGTTTCTCTCTATGGACATATGCCAACAAAGAAAAGAAAACTGCATGTTGTAAACCATTGAAATTACAGATGCAGGCAGCAAGCACCATCATATGCTAACACTCCCCAAAGAGATACCATAGATTGAGTGCTCTTTGATGTAAGAATATTCTATTGCCTATGACGTGTTCCAAAAACTTTGTTATAAAAGCTTATAAACAAAAGTCACACTCTGATATTAACCAAACCTAAAGAATTTACACCCCCGTGAACTATGATACAGTGATGTCACTTAGGACAGAAGCTGAAATGGTTTACATAGGATTTCATATGTTCGCTCCTAATATGTTTGTACATATTTATATGCAACCAAAAATAAAAAATCATCAGAGTTAGAGCTAATGAAAAATCAGCCTCACATTCTTTTTCAAATCTGAGGTCCAGTATTTTCATTCAGTCCTTCTTCACACCCCAATACTTAGCCTTTCTTTCCTTCTTTTCATATTATTCTGTATTCACATGTACATTTGTTTACATACATAGATACATACCCACATGTATACACACATGCACACATATGTTATTGGCTAGATTCTGCAATGAGTGAGAACATGAGGGGTATTTTTCTCTGTCTGAGAGTATTTTGAACTTGCTTAATATTCCACATTTCAAGATCATTTCTCTACAAATTTTGTGATTTCCCTTATCTTAGATTTGAATCATATTTTATATATGATTCATATACATAATAGTTATAAAACCAAATAGCAACATATATTTAGTATATAATATGCATATATATGTACACTAAATATATGTTACTATTTGGATAATAATGTAATATTTTCACTATCCATTCATCTGTTTATGGACAACTAGGTGGACTCCAATTCTTCCCTATAGTGAGTAAAGCAGCAATAAGCATGCTCTTACCAAATTAAAAAAAACATGAATCTGATCAAGCCTCTAAGTCCACTTTCTTATTTGAAGTTTTTTTAACAGTGTGCAATTGCAAAATTCAAAACATAGGCACCTCTGTGAAGAAAATAACTGAGGTCTTGTCACCAAAATAATTCAAGAGGAATAAATAAAATAGGAGTTTGTATAGATTAAAAGATTTTTATGAACTCTTAAGAATTCATAAAAGCCATACATAATCTGAGAACCCTGTTAATATTTGCTTTGAACCAAACAACTCCTAATACTGTGAGACAATCCTGGAAACTGGGATGCTAACTGAATAGCTGCTGATGTTAAGAGACTATTAACTTACAGTTTTGAATTTGGAATAATAGCTGGTACTTTTTAAGTTATCTCTTACCGACTTATACAGAAGTCATTATGAAGGCAAAGCTGTGAGGTCTTGGACTCACTTTCAGTCTTAGAGCAGCAGGGCAGGAGAGGGGTATGCAGGAGCAGGGACTGACTCTGACACTGTGACTAATGGGAGGGATATGAGAACAGTTAAGATCTGGTATATTCGATGTCTTACTGTGTATCCCTCTTCTATTGCTGCTCAAAAATCATGAACCATGCCAGCCTCCTTGCCTTCACATACGCAGGCTTCCATGCTCCAGAAGTATTCTGATGTCCCCGTGTTCTAACTCACCTGCTTGCCTAGCCACCGTCATCGCTGCCTACATTGACTCCTAAGACAATACATGCTATACTAACGTGCACACTCATCCCCGCAGAGGATATCTGTCAGCCTCCCAACTCCACACAGGAACTTCATTTTTTCATACATGGCTGTCTTCCAATCATTGCTGGAGGCCTCTGATATATATTCATGTCCCAGCTGCTAACAAGCCTCACCACCCTCTTTAGAGCAGACCATGTTCCCCTCAACATGTGAGCACAGACATACAGCCAGAGCTGAGTTGAAGCGTCTCCTTTGGACAAGTCTTTCTATATAATCTGGCTAAGGCTAAACCTCTTAAGTGAAATGCTGTCCTGGAAATAAAACCTGCTTTCTATGTTCTATTTTATTTCAAACTCAACACAAAGCAATAGTCCCCAAAGAAAAGTTATACTGGAGTTAGGTTCACACAATTTCCCTGAAATGTAACATGAGAGTTAAAAACAGATGATATGACTGGTCAATAAATGTCACCATTGAGCGGCTTTGTTCCCCTAATAATATCGTTCAGATCATTATAAACAAAGTGAAAGGGTTCTTATGTGAAACAAACGCAGCGGGACTTATTCCTGAGAAACACAAGACAGAAGCAGGGCAGCCAATCCTAACGGCCTGCGAGAAGGGGCAAGGCCGGCGTGCAGCTTTGTGGTATCCCGGGAGGATTTTATTTCCAAATATAAAATTCATGCCATGCTCACAGGCAGAACCTTAGAATACTCATAATGATCTAATGACAGCATTACCATTGAAGGCTGCTACTAATACCTTGAACTACTACCGTTCTATACAGATCCAGGGATATGATTTCAAAGCTCATGTGGAATGAAGACTGCCTGAGTTGAAAGCAATCCACCCCGGTAAAAAGAAGAGGGAAGAGAAGAAAAGGGAAGAATGCAACTGAAGCCCACAATTTGGGATATCCAGGATGGGGGCGGGGGGCGGGGTTGGTGCTTTGATTGTGGTGCACTCTTTTATTATTGTTGAAGTTTAGGGAAGGAGTGGTATTTTATGGCAAGAGAGAGAAAATGTCTCTAAATTAGAAAGCGCTGCCTGCCTCTGACTTTCTGAATCACCTCTAACTTAAAGATTATGGTGTGTTCCTTTTTCTCCTCAGAGAACAGAGCGGCACAGCAATTGCATTCATTGACCTCAAGCTCGGCTCCCTCTGCTGTCAAGGGGACAAGGAGCTCACGGCCATGCTGTGTTCAGTCGTACTTCAACACTGACACACCCAAGGGGAAGAAAAGAAATAGCTTATTAACTGCCAGTCAGGAGGCCCTGTGAGTCCAACCAAAAAAACAGCACCCAGCACCTACTGGGCCCATCCCTTCATGGCTACATTAAAATGTCTGTTGCTAAAAAAAGAAAAAAAAATACATCAGAACAAGGAGGCTATACTGCATTTCAGGTCCCAGGCAAGTGCTTGCATTTATACATAACTTTCCTTTCTCTTCTTTTTTTCAAAGCTAACCTATAAAGCTAACCTACAATTGTTTCTAAAAAGGTTCTGATAGGGCCAACAGGGTGTGTGTGTGTGTGTGTGTGTGTGTGTGTGTGTGTGTGTGTGTATGCATGCGCACGCCTGTGCATGGGCATGCACATGCTCATGAGTACATACATGTAATTTTTAAATGATGTTAAAATGTTCTTTCATTCTTCTGGTAATTTGCAGTTGCGATTTGTAATTTTACCAGTATTTCTCACGTACAATGCCAAATCTGGTAACACTTATTTAAAGTACATTATAACATGTGTTTAAAATACATTGAGCTCCTTGGAGAAAAGGCACTATAGAAATCTAATAAATAAGTAGATGATTGACAAAGGATAATATTAGAAGCTCAGCTTTGAATCTTTACAGAAATTTACACATTAGGGTTTATTCTCAGCTAGACAATCTCATTGGTAGGTGGCAGTAGGGCCATGTGCCCCAGATTGTAAGGTTCTGTTATACAGCAGAGGGAAAAGGTCATGACCTACAGAAGCTATTCTGATGCGAGAATAATCTCAACAGGAATGGAAGTAGGAATCCCAATTTTGGCTTTAAAAATGCATTCACTGATGCTATTTGGAATGTGAAAGAAACTTGAAATATATAGAAAGAAGAGTTATAAAGGGCAGCTGGATTCAACCACATGGCCAAATTTGAATCAGCAAACTGACATTCTCTGAGATAACACACATTATGTCCTTTAAAATTAAAACGGAAAACAAGAGCCAAGTAGCATTACTCATTCGTTATTCTGTGAGTTGGTTCAACTCAAGAATGCATAATTTCATGCTCATAATGCAAACTAAGGAAGGATGAGAGCCAGATATGAACAGTTCCCTCCTTCTGGAGTAAAACCTATAGCTATCCAGGGATTCGATATGGTTAAGAGAAGAGACCAGATGCCTTGAATTTTGGCTGTTACAGGACCTGGCTTGACTCTCTGGGTTGTATCACCAAAGAAGTAAAGATGAGTCTAGGAGAGCTACTTAAAAGATGGAAATACAGTGCTTTGTAGGTAAGCAAAAGTAGAAGAAGCCATCATACACAAGGGAAGCTGGGAAGGTGTAAGTGAGGATCCACTCCTGCGAAGTGTGACATTTGCCTCCTCACATATGAACATGTGCCTTCAGGTTTTATTTTTGACAAGTTTGAGCTTTCATTCTTTTGGGAGGTGGTGATGAATTTGTTGAATATTGTGCATTGCTAATATATAAAGTATTGAGAAGCTGGTGAATACATATATGTTGTAGACACCGTGTGTATGTCAATGAACACACAACCTAAGTTGACAAATAGTGGGCACGTTATGCAAATACCATGTGATATTGATTTGCCATAATCATTTGACTTTAATGTTGCTGAGGGTGCAAATATACTATAGAATACCCTATCAGCAGCAACTGATATGTTAGCTCTTTCTAGTGATGGGAGTGGAGGCCACCGTTCAGGGACTGGGAGGAGAAAGGTTTGATAATGAATGTTGTGTACCAAGGCTGAAGCAAGAGAGAGAAAGAGTGGGTCAGGTTCATTCATGACTGATGTGTCTATGCTACAAGCCAATGCAAGCATCACCCCTAACCCAACCTCCTCTCAGGTGAGATCAGTAAGCATTTATTATTATTATCTATTATTATTACTGAAGCTGCTCTTTTGTTAACTTTATCTCTCTTGTGATGGAAATCATCAGATTTAATGCCTTAGAATTTGATGTTTGACAATACTAAAGCCTGAAAGATCCAAAGCATGAACTTTATGCTAACGGAATCGGAAGCCAGTGTGACGTAAAACTGATTCCTTGAGGAAGAAAAAGAGTAAACAGGCCAAGGCACTGACATTTCCTGAGAACCCTTGCTTCTCTCCAAACCCTGGCATGATCTCCAGATAGAAAGAGAACAAGAGAACCCCACTCATGTGTCCAGCAAGGAGGCAGACATAGTGGAGAAAGAGGCAGTTCAGAGATGCCTATAGTCTGGATGGGAAGATGTCATTTATTGAACAAGCAGCGAGGGAAAGCCGTATTGATGGGACGTCAGAAGGGTGCTAGGCCAAGCAATTCGAGACCATAAGTATCTCATGTTTCACCCTTGTTAGCAACAGTACTTCACAACCTATCTCCAGATATGAAGAGCTGAAAGGGAGACCTAAACAGAATATTTCAGTTCATTCCTGACAAAGAAAATCTAGAAATAAAAAATTTAGAAAATTTTAAAAACATGTCTAGGCTCAAGTTTATTATTTGAAATTTGTCTTTCCTAGTAAATTGAGTTCTGATAATGAAGATAAAATGTTCATGTCAACACCCAAGAAACTCACAGGTTAATACAGAAGACAGGCGTGTGTGTGTGTGTGTGTGTGTGTGTGTGTGTGTGTGTGTGTATTGTATCTGTATGTGTGTATGTGTGTATGTGTGTATGTGAGTGTGAGTGTGAGTATGTGTGTGTGTATATGTGTATGTGAGTGTGTGTATGTATGTGAGTGTCTGTATGTGTGTATGTATATATATGTATGTGTGTGTGTATGTGTGTATGTGAGTGTCTGTATGTGTGTGTGTGTGTGTGTGTGTGTGTGTGTGTGTGTGTGTGTGTGTAAAACTATGATGTGAAGCAGTTAAAGTGGCATAGGAGTACCCAGTGCAGATGAGACATGCACTGGGTCATGTCATCCGAGTCATATTGTTACCCACAAGAGGTCCAAGGAAATAGTAATTCTGTATGGCCCTTATTGTATCTGGAAAAAAATAATTTTGTTTAACATTACAGAATCTAGAATATGTCTGTGTATTAAGGGAAATAAGGTATTCGGGGACAAAGAACATGACTATAAATGATGGCCAAGAGCCCTAAAGAAGCTTTGAGTACAAAGACAGATCCTGGCTCAGCAGCTGACCACACACAGAGTTTTTAAAAGTTGATGGAAGGAAGAATGGAGCACAGATACACATGGTGGGAACTGACAGGAAACTGATACAGCTCATACTCGGTGGGCTTTAAGTAACTAGTAGAATGTAATGGGCTTTAAAGGGAACTAGTGGTTTTATACTTTAAAGCACTGTTCAGTAGGGATCTGAGGATTATACTGAAAAACAGGAAGACGAGAAAATACTAGAAGCTACAATATCCATCCAAAGACGGCTATAGTTATTCAGAGGAGAAAAAAAGAAGAATACCTAAATTAAGATAGTGACCATTTCAGATGTTTACATGCCAAACTCGCTCCACTGATAGACTATTTATCAGCAGGGATGTCAGAGAAAAAATTCAGAAGAAACCTGGGACTGACCATTTGAATTATTGATATGCTTAGCAGGGAGAAGTGTAAGAATATCAGACTTCTGACTTTGACCATGTTGAACTATAGATAAAGATTTTGATATGGTGATAGATTTGGAAAGGATTTGATGTAAATTGAGAAGTCCGTTTGGATTAGAGACACAGGATTCATGAGAAGAAAACTCGGCCTGCAAGAAGGCTGTCAGTAAAGGTGGGTGTTTCCAGGCCTGACCACCTGACTTTGATCCCAGGAACCACATGGTAGGAGGAGAGAACTGGCTTTGTTGTGGTGTAGCCACCAACACTGGTGGAAGCCAAGAGAAAGTCTATATGAGCCAACCAGCAACTCCACTGGATGTTTGGGATCCCACTGTAGCCCTGAGCCTTTCTCAGGGTTCGCTTTACAGCACAAAACCCGTATCCTGGGTCAGCATACTTCAGCTAACAAGAACAGTTAGCCAGAATTGACCCTATAGAAGCCAAAAGCAAGGCTAGTCCACTTAAGACACTTTCCCAGAACTATGGACTTTGATGGATTAGGTTTCCGTTTTCATTTTGGCAGGCGGTACTGCCTATGTAGTGAATGGTTCTCCCATTGTGGTGTTGGTTTGCCAAGATCTAGGGCAAGTTGTCCTCTGACAGTCACATGGGTGATGTAGCACTGTCATTACCCCCACAAATACATAAATAAATGTTTAATACATAACACCACACACACACACACACACGCACGCACGCACGCACGCACGCACGCACGCACGCAGGCACGCATGCACACACACACATGGGTTAATCTGAGAGTCTGTTCCCCAAGATGGTGGCAAAATCATGGGGGATGTAGATTTTCTCCACTTGTAGGTCAGTGTGTGAAGGGAACTCCAGAGCCTGTGTTTCCAATCCACTCAGGAACTCCGTCACTCTTTCAAGCCTCCATAAATTCTCACTATCCTATATTGACTTCTGAGATTAATATTACTTCCTCTTGTTTGTATTTCTGTTGGCAAGGGAAGCCTCTAAAAGCCCACACAGGCTACAAAAGCTAAGCTTCACCACACAAAAGCCCTGTCGTCATCAACGTATTTGTTATGGCTGCACAGGAAAGACTTTAAAAACAACTGAGAGAATGAGCCCTTGGCAGCATGCAGCAAACTGAGCCAAGAATAGGATTTGCCCTCTGTCAGCCCTGACAACAGTTTTGGTATGTCAGAGTACAGTGCAGTTTATTGTTACCGAGATTAACTCTCTTCTCATGAACACAGAACACTGTCGCTCCACTCCTGAAGTCATTTACGTACACACGTAAACACATCACTTTACCAAAAATGTATTTAATCCATTTCAATGCAAATATCCTGATGTATTAAAATATATAGGTCTATCTCTCCCACCTCCAAAGTCAAACCATCTCTTTTTCTCATATTGAGAGAAATAAATGACCTTGATGCCGACCCAAATATAACCTGCTAATTACCCTCTGTGTACCTTCCAGGCCCTGATTAATCGTCCTTAGCATTTGTAGAAGACTGTGATTCTGCTCTGGAAACTTTCTGTATAGCTGGTAATTCCCACTGGGGGAAAAAAATGTCTGTGACCTATACAGTCGGAGAAAAGAAAACACAGCTACACTCTTCTGAAAGCAGAACAATGCAGTGAAATAGCATACCTCTCACCAGGGCCGTGGTGTTATCTGAAACCCTATAATCCACAGCCCATTCTGCTTCTTCAATAGGTTAGAGGATTTCAGTGGGTGGGTCGGAGAACTAATCAATTTTGAAACACCATCTGCAAAAATAGATAATGTTCATCTAAAGGGCAACCTAGTCATAAAGCCTCCAGGGTGAGTAAATAAACACATGGGCTTTGTGTGGAGGGCTTCCCCTAAGTGAGACAGCAAGCAGTGTGCTAGTCTAGCCATACCAGCAAAAGAATTTATCAAGTACCAACACGTAGAATGAACTAACTATGTGACTAGATTGACATGGACCCAAACTCCTAGAACTCATAACATAATCTAATTTGTAACGGAACATATAAGAATTAAAAATGTCCTCAATCCAAATCCAAATTTGTCTCCTATATTGCTTTTCTCCTGTGGTTCCTATGCTGGCAAAGGATTCCACGGCATCCAAGATTTCTCCTAACTTGTCTATAAGACATGCTGGTTACTCTCTTAATGCTGCCTAAACTTCTTTTACAGCCATCAAGGTTTTGTTTTTTGTTTTTTTTTTCACTGACTTATGCAGACAGTCGCCCTGGGTCCCACATCCATTTTTGTTCATCCTGCCACTGAAGTAACTTAACCTCCCAGTCTCTGTCATTCATTCATCTGTTCAATACCTCCTAATCACACATCACATGTAAAAGAGGAAAAGCAAAGACCACCTTTCCCTGTGCTATCACTTTTTGTTTGTTTGTTAAGCATCTCAGACTCATTCAGCTCCATTCAGTAAAGAAGTATAAGCTTCGTGTGAGGTGGTGGGAATACAGTTGCCTAGCCTCACAGATTCACAATGGTAAGGAAGACGATGGAGTAAGATTGGAGTGTTATGGCTATTAACATGAGTCTAAGAAGTAATAAAAATGTTCTAGAGACAGCTCAGCGGTTAAGAGCACTTGTTCTTCCAGAGGACCCAGGTTCAATTCCAAGCACCCACATAACAGAACCACCATCCTTAATTTGAGTTTCAGGGGATTGATGCCCTCTTCTGACCTCCTCGGGGACTACATACTGAGGAGGTGTACTTACATACATTCAAGCAAAACATATATACATTCATAAAGTAAAATAAATATTTTTAAAGAACTCTGGAAATCTCCAGGATTTAAAGCATAGATAGGAGAACGTCCCAAAAGGTCTGTACAATAAAGTAGAGGAGACAGTACTACCCTGGAAACTCAAAAGAAGAAAGATGTTGGTTTGTTTTGTTTGTTTGTTTTTTTTGTTTGTTTGTTTGTTTGTTTTTGTAGGAAACAATTAGTAATGGGGGATATGGACCCTGGACCATCAATTGTCTATTATTAAGCAAGGCTCCTAGATGTAGGACTAAGACAACCACCCAGCCACAAAACCTTCGACCTACAAGATATGCTGGGGTAAATGTGGTGAGGAACTTGTAAGAGTGGCCAACCAATGACTGGTCCAACTCAAGATCCATGACGCAAGATGGGAGCCCACACCTAACACCTCATGGAGAGAGCCAAAGGCTGGTCTTCCCAGAGACTCAGGGAAGGACCAAATACAACTGGCAGAGAAAAATGATTTCTAATGATATTCTGCTCTACTCATAAATCAGTCCCTAAATCAGTCTCTAGCTCAATTGTCATCAGAGAGGCATCATCTAGCAACGGATAAGTGCGTATGAAGAGATCTGCAGTCAAACACTAGGCAGAGCCAAAGAATCTCTGAAGAAGAGGGGAAGAAATGATTCTAGGAACCAGAGAACACCACCCACAGAATCAACTTAACAGGGTTCACAGGGGCTCACAGAGACTGAAGCAACAATCATTGATCTTGTATGGGTCTGAGTTGGGTCCTCTGTATACGCCTTAAAATTGTGTACCTTGGTACTCTTGAGGGACCCTTAACAGAAGGAGTAAAAGGCATATCTGACTTCTGACTCTTTTGCCAGTGCTTAGGACCCTTTTCCTCCTACTGGGTTACCTTGTCTAGCCTTGATATGAGGGTTTGTGCCTCGTCTTATTGTAACTTGTTGTGCCGTGTCTGGGAGGCCTGCTTTTTTTTTTTTTTTTTTTTAAGGAAAGCACAAGAGGAATGGATCTACAGGAGATGGGAGGTAAGGAGAGGAAATTGGGGGGAATGCAAGTAGGTTAAAATGTAGTGGATGTAAAGAAAAAAAATGAATGAATTGGAAAAAGGGAGTATTAGGTCTTCCCAAGAAATCTAAGAAATAAGGAGAAAATATTATCTTGAAATTCAGCAAAAAGACTTGAAAGAAGTTTTGATGACAGCAAAAGGACTGAGCAGTAAGGGGACAAAAAGTGAAAGTGGAAATTGGACTGTGATACAGGTTAGATGAGAATTTGAGGTTGAACAAGATCCCCAAAAGTGTCACTCAATAACTAAATACTTCCATATAATAGCAATTATCATCTGGTATAAAACAGCGTGGGTTTTGTTCTTGTTCTAGCACTACACACATTGTTTCATCTTTACATATCCTACTCACGACACCAGTAAAAATATAAATAAATTCTCAGTAAATAGTAACGTAAAAGCTGACTAACAAGAAAACTGCTGTATCCACACTGGAGATTCTTCACTTCCCATCTTTACTGATTTGCCTTCACATACCATTCACCTGTCTGTGTGAATACAGAATGAACCTCACAGGCTCGTGTGTTTGAACATTCGACCCCCCAGTTGATGGCATTGTTTTGAAGAAACTTCGGACCTATGGCCTCGAGAGCAGAAGCGAGTTGTGACGGGTGGGCGTTGAGGGTGATGTCTGCTTCTGGTCCCAGTTTGTTTCCAGATCTGACAGGGTATAAGTGATTTTGACTACATTCGAAAAGCAAATTGTTGTGAGTCATCCTGATGCTGTTTGAATTCCAGTGTTAATTCTGCTTTCCCAAGAGGGGTGGCCCCAGGATAAGCAGTCAGGTGATCTCATGTGAACCTTCTCCCCGTTTACTGGTGAGTAACGGATAGAGTCTGTGATTGGACAGTGGAGGGTAAAGGTAGGACAGGAGGTCTTTGAGAGTGAGGGCAGGTAGAGAGAGAAATATGAGGAAGGGAAGGAAAGAAAACACAGGAGGAAGAAGAAAATGAGGAAGCAAAGATGGAGCAGAACTGCAAGGCCAGGAGGAAGTACAAATAGCAAAGGGTCTCATAGCTGGGGAATAAGTTAGTACAGTGCTAGGTCTGCCCAATCCAAGCTTATTGTTTATAAATATAATAACCAGACTGTGTGGGTTTTATACAGGATTATTGGGGTTGGAAATTAACTTCACCAGCAAATACCAGAAGGGAACTAAGAAGAGCAACATCAGAGTCACTCCAAGCTGTCTACCCACCATGCTTCCTCTGCCATGATATCCATTGAACCAGGAACCAAAATAAACCCTTCCTCCCTTAAGTTGCCTCTATAAGGTGTTTGGTCAGATACAAGAAAAGTAGCTAACCACCCCCCCACCTCCAGACTTGTAGCACCAAGTCTCCCAGAACTTTCAGGCCTTTAACCTCCCGTCCAGTCTGTCATTCACGTGTCTGCTCCTTCCACACCTTTACCTGGACGTTAGCATGGATGCCACAACACACGCTCTCATCCTTTTAAGTGGTTCAACTCTAAAGGGATTTGAAGACTGTTCCAAACATGGCAAACACTGTGAACCTTACTTACTCTGATCAAGTTATACATGGCTAAATCCTTGATGTCTTTATTTTCAGGAAGGGTAACCTTCAACTTACCTTAAATAATATCATATTCTATTCTGTGCCTCACCAATACATTAGAGCAGATATTTTTCTGACAAATTAAAATCTGAATTCTTAACCCAGGTTTTTCTTGAGAACAAGATAGGCTTTGTCTACCACAGAGAAGTCTACCAAGAATAGATATTGGATTCGTTACAATTTTTATTCACTTTCCAGTTTTTCTTAATCTGGACTAGCTATGATATTAAGGTCATGGGATAAAAGTAATTTATCTTAATTGATAGACAATCTCCTGTAAGAACTAAGGAATGTAAGATTTTCAATGGATAAAGCCCTTAACATACTTAATAACATTATGTTTATGTGGCAGTAGGCTCTAAAGAACAAAGCATATGCCTTGTATATTAATTGGCAAAGGTAAGGTAACATTAATATTGTGACAGTCTTGTTGTGTTAGTACTGTTTAAAATCATCACAAATCAACTAGTTTATTAAAAGCTAATTAAACTTTACCTGAAGGAATTTTATCTGTAATAATGATGTTATTGTTTAAAAACTTAAGATATTCTCTTAAGAGTTTTCTCATTCAACCACCTTGGTATATGTATTTAGAAGCAACCCTTCTCAGGATGCCGGCTGATTGCTCTGGGAAGCAGTGTCCAGGGTGGATTTTGTAATCCAAGAACTGTGCTTGAGAAAGTACGGGGGGATGGGCTTGGGTTGTGTTTATGTGTTCTACACAAAAGGCAGAGGACAGCCAGTTACCCACATCAAAGTCTTTGATGAGAATGAGCAGTGAAGCCTAAGTGCGGAGCTGAAGTCACCCTTGGCAGCCACTGAGTAGTTGTTCAATCAATACTACCACGGAGCTGAGGCTTCGTTGACCCACAGCCTAGGTAAACATACTCAAGGTCGCCAGCAGTCTCTCTGTTTCAGAAAACACCTTATGAGCACAGTCAGCTCAAAGAAGGCAAACTGAGGCACAGTGCACCGACAGAGCTAGGCCCAGGGGCCAGAGTTCCCACCCCTCCAGTCACTGATCCCAACCCAGCGACTCACTCCCAGCCTCCCCCCTCCCTGCTCCAACACTTGATATGTGTTGAATACACTCAGTGGTTCTCAACATGTTTTTTCCTTACAGTTCTTTATTAGCAACATTCATTTAGATTTTGGACTCTTGTCAAATGCAATGTGAATGGAGACCAGATGCCTTTTCTGAACTCAACAGAACAAGAGGAGAGTCACAGAGCCCATCTTGCCACAATCAAAACTAGTGCTTACAACAACACCCACTGCTGGTGACAGGCTGTGTGGAACTGGGCCAATGCTGATCTAGCAGTGGATGCCAACTCAGTGAGTCAGAAAAATGTTTCAGATGTGCCAGGTCGCTCCGAAATCCCCATCAGGTCCTGGGTAGAATAATTGCCGTGTTCCCCATGAGCAAGGAACCAAGATGAGAAAACACAACATCGCTGGGACAGTGTATATCATTGGCATCCTAGCTGGCAGCAAGGCCCGCTGCTTTGAAAAGGGTACCACGGGCTGCATGAAAGGCTAAGGTGGCTGGCAGCAATTCAAAAACACAAGATGGAGGGAGAAGCAATTGTGGGAAGGAATTCAAAGCGGACAAAAGGATTAACAGCAAAAGGATGCAGGGTGTACAGGGATGGGTGGTTATGGTTTACCGTGGGTTTAGCAACACTGACGTGTTTTTATGAATATTTACAAGAACATTTGGAAGCTGTGTCTTGCCCACACAGCCTCCGCCCCCAACACTCTTGGTAGAAACTGCACCATATTTAATGAGGCTGGGGATGGGAGGGAAAACTGGGCCTTCTTTGGCTCCCAGATCGAGGTCTCCTTGCCTGGTTGCCAAGACTCCCGGGGGGCAAATAGTCACTGAAAGGAAGTTTAGACATGACAATCTAGGCCTGAGTACTAGGAAGCCTAGCAATTAAAAGGCATAAGAAGGAAAAATGATGTTTAGAAGATAAGAAAGGAATGAAAACTGAGTCTCTGGAGAAAGAGTCATTGTGGTGGCTTGTTCTGGTCTTCAGATAAAGAAAGGACTTTGACCAGCCACTGCAACAGTTGTTCACAAAACCGTTCTTGTGAGTAGGTTAGCAGGGCTATTTCCTTCCCCTCCTAAGTCCTCCCTGACTTTAATTCAATCCACCTCTCCATCCATCAGAAGAGTCTGCTTTTCTTGCTGATTCTGTTCCTTCCCTTGCAGCGCATTTTGGGGTACGTACTGAACAGAAGAGTTACAAGCTAGAGCGGAATTCTGACCTGCACTGCCTGAATTCTAATCAGAGGCCTGCCACTCTGAGAAAGTTGTGCTCGCTCTTTAAATCTCAATTTCACCCATTGTACAGCCGAACTGAAAGCAGCTACGAATCAACAGGGATAAGCCAAGGCATGCAGTGAGGGCTCCACCAATCACAGGCCAGCCTCACTTCCACACACAGTCACTTTGCATATGATCCGTACAGTCACTCGTCATACACTTGTCTTCTCCTGGGCCGAACCAGACTTTTAATTGACAGCTGACACAGAAATAGCTAGTGCTGTGCTTTGCATTAGGATGTACCCCATACACTCATATAGCTCAATGCTTAAGTACCAAGGAGTGGAACTGTCTGAGAGTATAGAAGAAATAAGAGGAGTAGTTCTACCACTGGGGAAGTTTCAAAGCCCATGCCAGGCCCAGTTCTCTCTCTCTCTCTCTCTCTCTCTCTCTCTCTCTCTCTCTCTCTCTCTCTCTCTCTCTCTCTCTCTCTCTCTCTCTCTGGCTATGGATCAGAATATAACTCAGCAGCAGATATAGTTCCAGTACCATGAATGCTGCCATGTTCCTGACAGGCTCCTGACATGACAGCTACCCTCCTAAAACTAAAATGCTTTCTTTTTATGAGTTCCCTTGGCTGTGGTGTTCCTTGACAGCAATAAGCCAGTGACTAAGACCACTAGTTGGACTGCTGAGAATTACAATGGCCAGGCAGGTGGCTTCACGTTCAAGGTATCTGTGGCAAGCAGACTTCTGGGCTTATGTAGAATAGGCTGCTGTCAGAGTTGTGTCTGTGTCTTCACCCATGATCATCCAAGGAGAAACTCATGAAACACGTTTCTATTAAAGCTGGATCGCTGGGGCTGGAGAGATGACTCAATGGTTAAGAATCCTTAGTGTTCTTCCAGAGGACCAGAGCTTAGTTGTCAGCATGAATGTCAACAGGCAGCTCACAACTTCTTGTGTCCAGTGCCAGGGGATCTGATGCTTCTGGCCTCCAAGGGCACCTGCACTCATTTGTACACACACACACACACACACACACACACACACACACACACACACACACACACTTACACACACATATTTTAGAAGGAAGTCTAGAGTATACAGGCCTATGCAAAAGCACTAGCTTAGAAAGGATGAGGCCCTAGGTTTACTCCTTGGAGGGGGTGGGGTCTTGAATTAATCTTATCTTTTTGTTTATTTACTCACTCGCTTCCTCCTCTGCATATCTTTCTTTGGTTCTGTCCAAGCCCTTTAAAATAAACAGAGAGAGCCCTTTAGCCAAGCTGTCTCACACCCACTGAGGAGTGCATCCTTCTCTGTTGGCTTTTTGTGTTCCTCTCAGGTTTCACTCTGAGATTTGATCTTGACGCTTCAAGGCCTTCACCTTGGAAGCTCTGGAGCTGGAGCACTGCTTCCCGCATCTCTCTCACATCTCTCTCACATCTCTCTCACATCTCTCACATCTCTCTCACATCTCTCTCACATCTCTCTCACATCTCTCTCACATCTCTCTCACATCTCTCTCACATCTCTCTCACATCTCTCACATCATCTCTCTCATATCTCTCTCACATCTCTCTCACATCTCTCACATCTCTCTCACATCTCTCTCACATCTCTCTCACATCATCTCTCTCACATCTCTCTCACATCTCTCTCTCACATCATCTCTTTCACATCTCTCTCACATCATCTCTCTCTCACATCTCTCACATCTCTCTCACATCTCTCTCACATCATCTCTCTCACATCTCTCACATCTCTCTCACATCTCTCTCACATCTCTCTCACATCTCTCTCACATCTCTCTCACACCTCTCACATCATCTCTCTCATATCTCTCTCACATCTCTCTCACATCATCTCTCTCACATCTCTCTCACATCTCTCTCACACCTCTCACATCATCTCTCTCATATCTCTCTCCACATCTCTCCCACATCATCTCTCCCACATCTCTCACATCTCTCTCACATCTCTCTCCCACATCTCTCACATCATCTCTCCCATCTCTCTCACATCTCTCACATCTCTCTCACACCTCTCACATCATCTCTCTCATATCTCTCTCACATCTCTCTCCACATCATCTCCCACATCTCTCACATCCTCTCCCCCAACCTCTCACATCTCTCCACATCTCTCCCACATCATCTCTCCCACATCTCTCATCTCTCCACATCTCTCTCACATCTCTCTCCCACATCTCCCACATCATCTCTCCCCATCTCTCCCCACATCTCTCTCACATCTCTCTCACATCTCTCTCACACCTCTCACATCATCTCTCTCATATCTCTCTCACATCTCTCTCACATCTCTCTCACATCTCTCTCTCACATCTCTCTCACATCTCTCTCACATCTCTCTCACATCTCTCTCACATCTCTCTCACACCTCTCACATCATCTCTCTCATGTCTCTCTCACATCTCTCTCACATCATCTCTCTCACATCTCTCACATCTCTCTCACATCTCTCTTACATCTCTCTCACATCTCTCACATCATCTCTCTCACATCTCTCACATCATCTCTCTCACATCTCTCTCACATCTCTCTCACATCTCTCTCACATCACATCTCTCTCACATCTCTGCTTCTCTCCTGAGCTGCAATACTTTTCTAGGGAAGGTACTCAGAAAGTCAGTTTCTGAAAACTTACGTACAAAACAAGAAAATGCCATTTCTCTTTGTGTTTATTTGTTAATGTGGTGAATAACTCTAAGTTGAAATGATATTTTTCGGAGATTGTTTAGTTTAACAGTGGTCCCTGGCCTTTAAAGGTCCATGCTGGTCTGCCTTTTGCAGCTTTGGTGATCTCAAAAGCATTGAGGAGCTTCCTTCCTGATGCTCTGAGACTTCGAGGTGTTACCGTGAGAGTCCTGTTAGGGGAGTTGTGGTTTGGTTTGGTTTTAAGCTTTCAGGACACACGCTGGCCATTTTCAGTCTGACAGTGCACAACCTTCCATGTGGAGAAACTCGGTCTTTTGCAATGCCTAGCCTACCATTTTCTATTTCCCCTTTTGAATTTATATGTATGTGGACATCTTAACCTTAATCTTCCGTATTGTTTCATTTATCTTTGATTTTTCCATTTCTTGGTCTTATTCTATTTTCTAGGATATGCTTTCAATTTTGTCTTCTTCATTCTTAATTTTTTAAATATTTTTTCCTTAATTTATATGAGTGTTTCTTTCCCGGCCTTTTAAAATAAGTGTCCTTTCTTTCAAATGAGATTACAATATACTGTTTCTTGCCTCTTTTTTATTGGATATTTTCTTTATTTAATTTCAAATGTTATCCCCTTTCCCAGTTTCCCCTCTGGAAACCCCCATCCCATTCCCCCTCCCCTGCTTCTATGAGGGTGCTCCCCCACCCACCTACCCACTCCCTTCTGCCTCCCTGCCCTGGCATTCCTCTATAATGGGGCATCAAGCCTTCACAGGGCCAAGGGCCTCCCCTCCCATTGATGCCCGAAAAGGCCATCCTCTGCTACCTATGCAGCTGGAGCCATGGGTCACTCTATATGTACTCTTTGGTTGGTGGTTTAGTCCTTGAGAGCTCAGGGGTGTCTGGTTACTTGATATGTTGTTCTCCCTATGGTATTTCAAACCCCTTCAACTCCTTCAATCCTTTCTTTAACTACTCCATTAGGGATCCTGTTCTCAGTCCAATGGTTGGCTGCGAGCATCTGCCTCTGCAGTTGTCAGGCTCTGACAGATCCTCTCAGGAGACAGCTATATCAGGCTTCTGTCAGCAAGCACTTCTTGGCATCTGCAATAGTGTCTGGGTTTGGTGTCGGTACATGAGATGGATCCCCGGGTGTGGCAGTCTCTGGATGGCCTTTCCTTCAGTCTCTGCTCCATACTTTGTCTCCTTCTGTGAATATTTTGTTCCCCCTTCTAAGAAAGACTGAAGCATCCACACTTTGGTCTTCCTTCTTCTTGAGCTTCATGTGGTCTGTAAATTGTATCTTGGGTATTCCAAGCTTTGGGGCTAATATCCATTTATCAGTGAGTGCATATCATATGTGTTCTTTTATGGCTGGGTTACCTCAGAATATTTTCTAGTTCCATCCATTTGCCTAAGAATTTCATGAAGTCATTGTTGCCTCTTATGATTTTTTTCATGCCTAATTCTGTTGTGTTCCCCCCTCAATTCCTTAGCTCATTTATTTGCTTGTTCATTTGTTAATCTCTTAAGTCATAATATTTGATCTGCATCAGACACTGTCCTCACATCTTTGTCTACAGATAACTGAGTGAGGATGGAAAGCTGAACTGGAAGGCCTGGCTGGCTTGTACACATTTCTCTGAGGCAATTAAGCAGAAATCCAGACTTCTTCAGGAAACTCCCCAAGGGCCAGTACCCATAGTAGGCCTTTCTCTGGAGCTGGCCTTGAATCTGATTGAAATGGATACTCTTGGCAACCGGCCTGTCACATTTCCAGGCCACCTCTCTGTTGTTAGTACCTTACCTAGCATTCCTCTGTGTCTGGTATGGCTACGCTGAACTCTCTGATTCAGCTTAATGAATAAATAACACAGTCACATTATGTCTACATTTAGTACACTTTATTGTTTACTTTTCTTTTAAAAATGTGATAAAAAGACTCTCCTGTGTGCATCTTATCACATCTGGTATGATTTGAAAACAGCTATGAAATGTCAAAGTTTATCACCATTTATAATCATTTTATGTTGCCATCGACATCATATATATATTCATGGTCTTTTTTTAAGATTTATTTTTGATTTTGTTTTTGTGTGTGTATAAGGTGTGTATGTGTGTGTGTGTGTGTGTGTGTGTGTGTGTGTGTGTGTGTGTGTGTGTGTGTGTGTAGGGACTTCAGTTGCAGAGACATCAGAGTCCCTGGATCTGGAGTTACAAGAAGTTGTGAGCCACCTGGCATGGGTGCTGGGAACTGAACTCAGGTCTTACAGAACAGACTGACTGAGCTCTTTACTGCTAAACCATCTCTCCAGCCCATATTTATTCATATTCTTCATTCCAAGTTCCTCATTGCTTACCAAAATACTGGCCCTTGAGAGCTTGTTCTAATTTGCCTTCTATTCCTGTGATAAACACTTCCACAACCAAAGCAACTCAGGGGAGGAGAGAGTTCATTTCATCTTACAACTCCCAAATTCCACTCCATCACTGACATAGTCAGAGCGAGGGCTTTAAGCAGGAACCTTAAGGTGAGAGCTGAGACAGAGACAACAAAAGAACAGCGCTTACTGTTTCCTTACAAAACGCTGGACTCCTTGGCAGGAGTGTGATGCCCATAATGAGCTAAGACTTCCCAGATCAACCGTTAATCAAAAAAATGCCAGGGCTGGAGAGATGGCTCAGAGGTTACAAGCACTGATCACTCTTCCAGAGGTCCTGAGTTCAATTGCCAACAACTACATGGTGGCTCACAACCATCTATAATGAGATCTGATGCCCTCTTCAAATTCTTTTTTTTAACATTTGTGTTTTTATGTATGGCTTTTATTAGTTAAGCCATTTAACTATAATTAATAGAGGTTCCCTCTCATTGTGTTAAGCAAGAAATAGATGCATAAACTGTAGATAGTATCTTGCAAAACTGTTGGGAGGGCTAAAGAAACGAGGCTAGAAGTCTAAATAAAGGCTGTCAGGGGTGTGGCCTAAGAAGGAAGCTCCCACCTCTGCGGTTGGTTCCCCTGGAAACCTCTGATTTCTCCTCAAAGATGGGCATCTGTAATGCAAGCCAACAAAAGAGAAGCTGTTTTGTTTTGTTGCTCATTTCTGAACCAAAAATTCACTCAGATATCTGTGTTCTAGTTCAACAAATAGACTGGGGGGCTCAAGAGAGGGCTCAACCAGGAAAGCGCCTTCTATGCAAGCATGAAGACCTGAATTTGGAACCCCAGAATCCATATCAAAAACCAGGAGACTGGTGCATGCCTGTAATCTCAGCACTGGAGCACTGGGCAGGTAGTAGGAAAGATAGATTCCTGAAGCTCATACGCAATCTAGTAAAAAAGCTTCAAGTTGAGTAAGTGATTCTGAAAAAGTAAGAAAAAAGTGTGCAGTCAAGCCATAGCTTCTGCACTCCATATATTCAGGCAGACACATGGGCATGCTCTCGTGAGAACACATGAACACTCATACACAGGCACACATACATGCATACCTACCCTCACAAGTATGTGTTCCACATACATACAGCACAGTGCACACAGCACAGCACATACACACACCAAAAAGTGTGTACTGAGGAATCCTTGATCAGTTATGATAATAGTTGCATTTATAAATGCTTTTAAAGTTGAGATTTTTATGTGTTTTCTATATAAAAACTATGACTTAAAACACCATTTTCATTCTCCTCTTTAACAGAAAATCTAAGCATTCTAGTACTTTTCTTTCCCTTTTTCCTCTTGATTTATATCATTTTCTTAGCTTTGTTAATTTATAACTGAAAATGTAATGAATTGCACATTGAGGCATACTATTTGATGTGTTTTATGTATATATATATAAATATATACATTATATATATATATATATATATATATATATAGAGAGAGAGAGAGAGAGAGAGAGAGAGCGAAAGATACCCCTATGAAACTATTACCATAGAGAGATCTACCCATCTGACCCAAAGTTTTCTCTTACTACTTTATTCCCAGAAGATTGAAAGTCTGTTTCTTAATGTGGTAAATTATTCTCACTTTTCCACAGTTTTGTGTAAGTGGAATCACATAGTATGTTAGTTTTTCTCTGATGTGATAGAATGCATGAGAAAAGTAATGGGAAGAAAATGGTTACAGAGATTCATGGTTTTTATGGGTTACACTTTATGGTGGCTTGGCCATTCAAAGAAGACATAGTAAAGAAAATCTGCTCATCTTGTGGTGCTCAGGAAACACAGAAAAGCAGGAAGGAGCCAGAATCAACATCTGCCTTTCAATGTCATGCCCCAGTGACCTGTTTTCTTCCAGACACACTCAGTATAAAATCTGTATTGTTCTCTAGAGTAACAGAACTTATACAGTGAATACATATAAATGGGATATATTAAAATCACTTACAGGCTGCAATCCAGCTAATCCAATGAAAGAAAAGTCCAAGAATCCAGTAGTTTCTCAGTCAACAAAGCTGCATGTCTCAGCTGGTCTTCTGTAGATGCTGGAATCCTGAAGAAGTGGGCTCTAATGTCAGTGAAGAAATAATGTGCTAGCAAGACGAAGATATGCAAGCAAAAAGCAAAAGTTTCCTTCCTCTATGCCCTTACACAGGCTTCCAGAAGGTGTGGCCCATATTAAAGGTGTATCTTCCTGCTTCAAGATCTGGGTCAAAGGCATGTGTCTTCATACTGCAAATGTCTGAACTAGGACTTCAAACTAAGCAAAAAATCCCTCACAGATGTATTCATTTCTGGACTGTAGTTTATTCCTTCACAACCTCATTACACATGAATTCATCAACAGACTAGCTTCTTGATGACGTTAGAGTCCCCATGATACAAGCACTCCTCAATAACTGCCCCAATTAGAGACCAAGTCTTTAGTTCATGAGCCTCCTTGAAGGATATTCTAGATTCAGACCAGAATATATACCATATAATTTTTATTTTTTATAATTTTGAGATTAATTCATGTAGTTTCACATGGTTTATTCTTGCTTTTCTTTAATTGCATTTTACATGCATACATTTATTTATTTCTATGAATGAATATATATAAATAAAATCTTTGAGTCCATTTTTGTTGTTTGTATATACATGGCTTTATGGCTGACCACTACACTGAACTACCAGTAAGAGGGCTCATTCTTTTTTTTTTTTAATTGCATTTTTTATTTACATTTTAAATGTTATCCCATTTCCTGATTTCCCTCCAGAAACCCACTATCCCACTCCCCGCTGCTTCTATGAGGGTGTTCCCTCACCCACCCACCCACTCCCTCCCACCTCCCCACCCTGACATTCCCCTACACTGGGACATCAAGCCTTGATTGGACCAAGGGCCTCTCCTACCTTTGGTGCCTGACAAGGCCATCCTCTGCTACATATGCAACTGGAGCCATGGGCCCCTCCACGTGTACTCTTAGGATGATAGTTTAGTCTCTTGGAGCTCTGGGGTGTCTGGTTGATTGATATTGTTGCTCTTCCTATGGGGTTGCAAACCCCTTCAGCTATTTCAGTCCTTTCTCTAACTCCTCTATTGGAGACCCCATTCTCAGTTCAGTGGTTGGCTGCAAGCATCTGCCTCTGTATTTGTCAGACTCTGGCAGAGCCTTTCAGCAGACAGCTATATCAGGCTCCCATCAGCATGCACTTCTTGGCATCCACAATATTATCTGAGTTTGGTGACTGTATATGGGATGCATCCCCATGTGGGGCAGTCTCTGCTCCACACTTTCTCTTCCTTCTTCTTGGGCTTCATACTGTTTGTGAATTATATCTTGGGTATTCCGAGCTTTTGGGCTAATATCTGCTTATCAGTGAGTGCATACCATGTGTGTTCTTTTGTGATTAGGTTGCCTCACTCAGGATATTTTCTAGTTCCATTCATTTACCTATGAACTTCATAAAGTCATTGTTTTTGATAGCTGAGTAATATTCCATGGTGTAGATGTACCACATTTTCTGTATCCATTCCTCTGTTGAAGGACATCTGGGTTCTTTCCAGCTTCTGGCCATTATAAATAAGGCTGCTATGAACATAGTGGAGCATGTGTCCTTGTTATATATTGGAGCATCTTTGGGGATATGTCCAGGAGTGGTACAGCTGAGACCTCAGTCAGTACTATGCCCAATTTTCTGAAAAACCGCCAGACTGATTTCCAGAGTGGTTGTACCAGCTTGCAATCCCACCAACAGTGGAGGAGTGTTCTAGAGGGCTCATTCTTTAAGAGGCTAATTTCCATCCCATTGCGAGGAGGTTAGACCCCACAAAAAATTTCATTGAGATTGCCATTGCTCCAGTGTTGTTTATGTAACTATTTCTAGGAGAGACTGTGTCACAGAAGACATCCTGGTATTCTGGCTATTACAAATCTTCTGGCCCTTTCCCCACTGTTTCCTGAATCAAAGATGTAGAAGACACAATGTAGGTGCATCCACCTGGGCTGAGTTCTGCAGGATTGATTGACATCTGCTCTGTGTCCAGTTGTGCTTTTCTATGATTATCTTCATTAGCTAAAAGAAAAACAGAAAGCTTCTTTGCTGTGTCTCTACTTATTTGTTGATAGAAGGGTAATAAAAATATAGATTATTGATGTAGCTCTCTGTTGCCTCTCAGGGATTAAGGGTAGGTTCCTATTGCTGAAGTCACCTCATAATTAGGACACATAACTCAGATCCCTCTAACTGAATCAGACATGACTCTTGCCTGCAGTCTAACTTCCATGGTTCCAGAAAATACTAGGCAAGCTGACAAGGGAGGGAGGGAAGCAGTTAAACAGTCCTACCCAGCTGCAACACCTACAAACCACGAAGACCACTATCATGACAAGATATACATAAAGGTATAATGAGTGAGTGGCACTCACATGTTGATGGCAACCAACAGCTATCTAATTGTACTTAAGGTCCTCTCAACAGGAAGAACATCATGCCTGGCACAGGAAACCTACCTAGCTTCATGGAGGGAGTGAGTTCATGAACCTTTGAAAAGAAACTACTACCACCGCACTGCAAGACCATTGCATAATTCTTCACTACATTCTAAATCTCACGCTAATACACTACCAACCCTCATCAAAGCATTGTTCTAATTGAAAAACGTTTCTTCGACAATATATTTTGCTCATGCTTCCCCTCCCCCAACTCCTCCCCGACTCCTTCCCCACCATCCTACCCAACAAACTTCATGTCCTCCTCTTATTATTTACTCCCTCTCAAAAACAAACAGATGAGCCAAGAAATTCCACAATTTAAAAAAAAAAGGCAAAAAAATTAAGATTTTCTTAATGCCAAGACAAAGCAAAAAGTCTACAAAAAACACCATTGACTTCTTTTTGTGTTGATCCACTACTCCTGGGCAAGAAGCCTGCCTAGAATGTTGTTAATATGCCCAATGGCATGTCATTTAAAGAAAATTGATTTTTTTTTCCTTTGCCAATGCGTAGCAATTGAAGATAGCTTCTCAGTTAAGGGTGGGACCCCAGGTCTACTTCTATCTCTCAATGCTGGAATCCCATCTAGCTTGAACTTATGCGTGTCTTGTGCCTGCTGCCACAGTTTCTATGAGTTCACATGCACATAAGTCCTGTTTTGTCTGGAAGACATGGTTTTCCTGGAGTCATTCAACACATTTGATTCTTACCATCTTTCCACCTCCTCTTCTGCACAGATTCCTGAGTCCTGAGGAAGGGCTTTAATGAAAACATCTCATTTAGGATTAAGTGCTTCAAGGTCTCTCACTCTGAACATTGTCCAGTTGTGAGTCTTTATGCTAATCCCCATATAGTGCAAAAAGAAGTTTCCGTGACATGAGTTGAGTAAAGTGCTGATCTATATGAACTGCAGTATGTTCTTAGGGGTCATAAACCCAGGTCTACGGTCCTGAAGCAGAATAATAACTTAGGTTTTCCCATAGACTCCTGGCCTACCTAGTCTCCTGTTCTTGGCCACTTCCTCAGTGTCAGATATGGCCTCCATCTCATGGAGTTGTCCTTAGATCCAATCACAAAGTGATGGATTACTCCCATAACATTTGTGCCATTTCTGCACCAGTATATCTTGCAGACAGGTCACTGTTGTGGATTGTACCTGGAAGATACTGACGATTACTTTTCTGTTCCAGTAGCATGCAGAGTATCTGGTAGTACCATGTACATTATTGAAGTGTCTAGTTAGGCACCAACTCGGCTTCTTCATGTTCAATGACTTTGTAAAAGGCTGTCTTTAGCAATAGGGCCTAACCATCAGGATGTAGAGACTAACAAAATAGACAATGGTGCTTGTATATTTATATAGGGCCCATCTGGCCAATGACTCAACAAGGTATAATCCATTTCTATCACTGGAGAGTTTACTTGGTGACATAATGAGTCTCGTTGGGGCATTATCTCTCCTGTTATTTGGTGTCTCCATTTAGATACCTTCCATGTATTTTATAAAGCTTCTACAATAGTAGGTTTCCATGTGGTTTTCAAACAGCCTTTAGTGTTAGCTGTTCCTTCCCATATTCCCACCTCTGCCCTTCTCTCCCATAACCCTCTCTATTTCTTTCATCCTAGTTTCCCCTTTGCCTCTCTACAACACTCTATTCTATTTCCCCTTCTTTTGAAGATCCTGTCCTGCCCCCTAGTCCTTTACTAGATACCTAACCTCTATGCTTATTCAGACTGTAGCACAAATTGAACATTTAAAAGCTAACATCCACATGTAAGAAAAAAACATAAGGGCTGGGGATTTAGCTCAGTGGTAGAGCGCTTACCTAGGAAGCACAAGGCCCTGGGTTCGGCCCCCAGCTCCGAAAAAAAAGAACCAAAAAAAAAAAAAAGAAAAGAAAAAAACATAAAATATTTGGGGCGTTTTTAGTCCGAGTTAACTTATTCAGATTTTTTTCTAGCTCCAACTCTTTATCTGTGAATTTCATAATTTCATTTCTCTTAACAGATGAATAATATTACATCGTTTAGATGAGCCACATTAAAATCTAGGCTCTTTCTAATTTGTAGTTATTATCATTTCAGCACTAACATATATGGACGAGGGAGTATCTCTGAAGTAGGAGATAAAGTCCTTTGGCTACATGCCCAACACTAGTAGAGGGTTTGACAATCGTACTGATTTTCTCAAAGTATTAAGGCTTCCAACTTTCATTGATTTGTTGTTTTTGTTGTTGTTGTTAGTTGTTTCTATTTCATATTTCAGACCTGAGTTTGATTATTTTACCATCTACTCTTATGGGGTATTATTTCTTCTTGTTGTTCTAGAGATCATGGGTGTGTTGCTAAGTTACTGATATGAGATATCTCCAGTTCATTAATGTTGCCACTTAGTGCTGTGAACTTGCCTCTTAGAACTGCTCTCATTGTATCCCATAAGTTTGGGTGCATCGTGTTTTCATTTTCATTCATTTGTAGTTTTTTTCTTTCTTTTTTTTTTTTTTTTTTTTTTTTTTTTTTTTTTTTGGAGCTGGGGACCGAACCCAGGGCCTTGCGCTTGTTAGGCAAACGCTCTACCACTGAGCTAAATCCCCAACCTCATTTATAGTTTTTAATTTCTTTCAGAATTTCTGTCTCAGCCCATTCTCATTCATTACTGAGTTCTTCAACTTCCTTGAGTTTGTATACATTCTGATGTTTCTGTTATTGTTGATATTTAATCCATGGTGGTCAGATAGGATACAGGCTGTTATTTTAGTATTCTTATATCTGTTGAGATTTTCTTGTGTTCAAGTATATGATCAGCTTTCAAGAAAGTTTCATAACCTGCTGAAAAGAAAGTATATTCTTCGGTGTTTGGATGAAATGGGCTTTAGATGCCTGTTATTTAGTTCTAGCATATCTCTTTAGTTATTGTTCAGGTGACCTGACCATTGGAGAGAGTTGAGTATTAAAGTCATCCACTATCACTGTGTGAGAGGTAATATATGGTTTTTGCTGAAGTAACATTTCTTTTATGAACTTGAGTGCCCTTAGGTATGGGGCATACATGTTTAGAATTGTAAGAACCTTTATCTTAAGGCGTGTTTTTTGGATACAGCAGAAAGATCCATCCTATTCTCTAATTCAACCAAATAAGTTAGTCTGTGTCATTTCATTGAGGAATTGAGACCATTGTTGTTGAGAGTTATCAGTGGTCAGTATTTATTGATTCTTATTATTAGTTGTGATGGTGTGGGCTTCACACACACACACACACACACACACACTTTTGATTTACTGTTCTGAGATTACTTATTTTTGTCTTTTCTTGGGTGTGGCTAACCTCTTAAAACTTAAGTTTTTCTTCTAGTGCCTTCTGTAGAACTGGATTGGTATATAAAAATTGGTTAAATTGGATTGTTTTTCTTTCTCCATCTATTATGGATAGTTTTGCTGGATATAGTAATCTGGGCTAGGCATCTGTAGTCTCTCAGAGCTTGTACTTCATCTGGACCTTTCTGGTTTTCAAAGTTTCCATTAAGAAGTCAAGTATTATTCTAATGGGTTTGCCTTTATATGTGATTTGGTTTTTTTTTCTTTGCACCATTTAACATGCTTTCTTTGTTCTGAACATTTGATGTTTTGATTATTATGTATCATAGGGGTGGGATTTCTTTTCTTGTCCTGTCTATTTGATGTTTTGTATGCCTGTACTATGAGATAAGGTAGGTATATTCTGAGTTGAAATCAGTGTTGTTAATGGTTTCACTACATTCATATCCATAGACAGAAATGCCTTGATGGTGAGCAATGAACAAAATTGGTGTCAATGCAAAAAAGGACTTAAGTCAAAATATATACGGCCTCTAAATAGGTAATGAATCAATTTAATTATTTCAAAATATTTTTTAAGAAACAAATCAAAATTCTTTTTTCTTCACTTCAAAATCTTAAAAAAAAAATAGCCTGTCAAGATCCAAATGATGTATCATTGCACATTTAGTATCCCTGCTTTTCAAACACAAAATGATAACAAAACCAGATTTACCTTATTATTACTAGACTTTGTGAAAAAGGATATAAAAAGGAATATTTTTAGATGTTCTCACTTCACTTGAGATACTTTCTATCAAATCAACACCTTTCAAATAAAAGCATATGATTGTTTTAGCCCTAAGCTCAAGTAAAATGAATTTGGAATTTTAGGTCATGGTTTTGTTTTCGAATTATGGGAACATGAACAATAGGCCCGTGTGAAGAGTAAACCTTGAACAAGCATCCATCACGGTCACACTGCTTTGGAAAACAAGAAAGCAGCGTTCCCTCCTATTATGTGCAAGCTTTCTGGGGTCAGGGACATTCTGAGGACGCTATTTCTCCAGCTATTGAGAAGTCGTGAACTGGCCTGCCCATCTTCTGATGGTCCTTCACTAAATCAGCGCATCACTTTCGCTCTTGCTGTGCGATGCCCATGAATTAATAGGTCACCAATCTCATGCAGCAGACATTCCTGTGACGTGTTTTGCCCTGCTTTTATTTGGGAAGAAGAAGCCCAGTTCAGAAAATCTAGAGAAAGGAGTTTTTAAATTGCTTAGGAGAGAACACAATCTAGAAACTTCTGCCTTTTCCTATCCAACTCCTTCTAGTGGGCAGAAGGACAATAGAGACAGAGTTGCAAGGGCCTGGAGGCCACGGAGTCTTTAGACCCCCGTCTGTTCCCCTGGTAAGAATTTTATCACAACAGGGAAGTAATAAATAAGGTCTTTCTCCTGTATAATTAGAAGTCTCTTTTCAGAAATCAACAACAAATTGACATCATATGCCATTTTCTTCCAGACTTGGCACCCGCTGCTGACTCTGTCTCTTTCCAGTCTTTAACGGGCAGTAAAACATGCTGGCGCCCAACTGCGCCTCAGTCTCCACACCTACTAATGGAAGAGCGGTAGTGTGCGTTCATGTATTTCTTTGTAATACAAGGGGTTTTTTCTATTTGAGTATTTTGGCCTTAAGTCCGTTCCCTGCTTTGTCCATTTTTAGTATAACTTGTCTTATTACTTAGGAAAATGTTGTATTAGGAGAGAATTTGTAGACTCTTGCTATAATTTTAAATTATTTCAAACTAACTCTCCATTTTATTTCCCAGTTGAGTTGTGTATTGCTGTAAAGCAAACTCTCTCAAACTTATATCTTAGCCCCACAATTTAATATCTCTCACAGTACTAATGGGGTGTTTGTGTCACCTGAGCTCACTCAAGTGAATTCAGTCAAGTGAAAGGATGATCCTAGGTGGTCTCATTCATATGGTCAGATCTGGGTCACCATACATACTTGTCTACACTTTCTTACATAGTGAAGAATGGGGGTCACAAGGTCATTTACAGTCTTGCATAGAAATCACAGGTTACCACTTACCTAATCGTATTCATTAAATCATGTCAGCGGGTCATCCGGAGACAGAGGCAAGGGCATGAGTTATTTACTACAAAGTACTTGCAGCCCACTTCACTTCAATATAGTTTCTCTGGCAATAGTGGGAATCAAGAGAATTGGTTATTATCTCTCTGACAGATGAGTGAACTGAGGTATAATGTGCCATTTAGAAAATGTTCTAGTAAGGTGTCATCAATGTGATCCCTGTAGTTGTTAGAAACCTCAGAATCTCAAATCCCACCCATGTAGACATGCTTCCTAAATGTTAAAAAAAATTATAGTACTAACAATCTTCTATGGTAGTCATATGCAATACCTGGGAGAAGGTCCCAGGAATCCTTGATAATAAACTTTCACGGTGACTTGGATGAAGAGCATTGGGCAAATGGATTAAAATTGAGTCAGACACCACCTTCATTGGCCAAAGGTGCCACTCAGCAGCTTGGTGGTCACATAGATTACTTTTCCTTTTTAACTACAGTTTTTCTTAGTAGGAAAAAAGTCTGCCTTGCCTAGTCCAGAGGCCTGTTGTGGATATCAGAAAAAGAGTGGAGGTCGGGGGAAGCAGGCAGTAGAAAAGTGGCGAATGGGGTAATGTTGTCCAAGATGACAAAGTTGACAAGTGATAGGATATACTCACATAGCTGGATTCAGGGTTTAACCTTAGTTGGGCTGGCAGCTTTTCAGCCTTTCCCAGGGTTCATGCAAGCTGCAATTCTGGTTGCAAGCATGCAGAGTACCATGTGCTCTCTAGGAAACAAAGCCTCCTCTCTCCTCCCCAGGCCCCTGTCCCTAAGCAAGCTTATACAAGGCCCTCCGAGCAGGGCATGGCCATCTCCCTTCCTTTCCATGGGAAAGGATTACTGGTTGAGTGGGAAGTGTTGGGGACGAGTAAGTGTTCCTGGGAAGTGGGAGGTGGAGTGACAATCCTGGCCTAGATTGTGTTTTTCCGAGCTTGACGCATGTCAGTGAAATGGCACGTACAGCCTGCTGAGGCTTTAGGAGAGGCAGAATTTGAGAGCTGGTGGGTGAGAGATTGTGATCCCTCCCTCATTATTCACCTCCTCCAACCTGTATTTTTAATTCACCCACTCCTAATCCTCATCTCTCCAAGCAAATTTTTAAAACGCGAAGAAGCCAGTTCTGTCTTCTTGGCAGCCTCAGTCTTCTTCAAGTTCAGGCTAGTGGAGAAAGGGAGTAAATTCTAAATAATCTCTTTTATCATCCTTAACCACAACCAAATTTTTCAACTAAGCTGACAGGTTAAAAAGAGATGCACCCAGATTTCAAAAGAGAAAAGAAGACTCACCCTTCAACAGGAAGTAGCCTTGTCCCCCTGCGTTTCTTCTGCACTCCATCCCCTTGTTGACTGTTACTTACTGTGCCCTCCCTGTTCTCCTCTATGAAATGGAAAGAAAACTTTAACACACAGTGCTAGGGAGGACTCCATGTGCTAATACAGCAAAACCCTTAGAACAGTGCTCATCACACCCCACTGTGCCCTTTTACACCACAATAGATTACCATAGCAACTGCCTACCTGGTCTCCTGCCTTGGACCTCTCCTCAGAGTTAATCTATCTTCCCAAGATTCACCTTCCTTATCTCCACTAACCCCCTTCTCTCATCGTAAAGAGCAGGTGGCCTTTTTTGCACACTCCTAACAACTGTGCATTTCAGACACTAATGTCATCTGTCTGTGCTTTTACCCAATCACCTTTTCCAATGCTAACATCTGTGGCTGAGCAATTCCTCTCTGTGAGTGCAGAACTGTGCGTTGTGGCAGGGATGATAATGAGAAGCCTTAGAACAATGGCTTGGGCATGACGGCCACAAATATCTCCAGATATCGCCTGATATCTTTTAAGGGATGAAAGTAGCTGTCCAGCTTGAGTGGCATTTTGCGGCAAAGCCCTTTCTTGCTTGTCATGCTTCCTTCACTATGTCCCAAATGTATTTAGAACAGTGTCATGTTGCTCCTTTTTCTCCAAGTACATCAATTCTTTATTTGGTAAAATAAGTATAACATGAAACTTGCCATTCTAAGTGCTTCAAAGCATGAAGTGCATATTGATGGGAAATTATCACTACTAAACTAAAGTCTATATTCATTGAACAATAATTCCCATGTCTGTCTCCCCTGGCTCCTGGACACCACCATTCAACTTTCTGTTCCTATGACTTTAACTACTCTAGGTACCATATAGAAATAAGAACCATCTTTGTTCTTTTTGGGTCCAGCTTATTTCTATTTTACCTATGTGTGGCATGCATCCAAATCTTATTTTTTAAGGCTGAATAGTATTCCTCTGTGTGTGTGTGTGCACATTTTTCATATGTTGTTTGATTATATATATATATATATATATATATATAGTCTGATTTCTAACATTTGATTACAGCAAGTAATACTGAGATGAACCTATGTACAAATATCTGTTTGTGTCCTTGCCTTCCATTCTTTAGGGCAGACACATAGAAATGGAATTGTCGGATCATATGGTGATTTTTTAAAGGGATCTAGCATGCTGTTTTCAGCAGCAGATGCACTGTTTTGCATTCCCCTAACAATGCCCAGGATTCCAATTTCCTTACAGCCAAACCCACACTTGCTATTTTCCACTTTGGGATTTTGTTGTTGTTTTAAAATAGTCACTTTGGTGAGTGTTGCGTCATTCTGTTGGCCATTTGTACATCTCCTGTGAGGAAATGCCTAGTCAATTCTTTGCACATTTTTAATCAAGTAAGCTGCTACTGTTAAGTTGTAAGAAGTCTTTATTATTCAGGATATTAATATTAATGAGTGTATCGTGTGTACGTGTACGTGTACGTGTGTGTGTGTGTGTGTGTGTGTGTGTGTGTGTGTGTGTGTGTTGCAAACATTTCCTTCCTTTCAGGAATGGCCTCTTTGCTTTCCTGGTCTTTGATGCATAGAAACTAAACAAATGTTATTGTTTAACTTTTTTAAAATGGTAACATAAAGGCTTTGAAAGAATGGTCCAAAATAAATAAACATTTGGTACATAACTTAGTACTTCATGCAGAAAGTATGTACTGGGTTTTGCCTGTGGAAAATTACAGCAAATTTGCTGGCTGAAATAGCACAAACACATCATCTTTCAACTCTACCTGTCAGTTCTGACATGAAGCTTACTGGCCTATAGCTGAGTTGTCAATGGGACAGCACTTGTTCCAGAGGGTCTAAAAGTATATTCTTTTACCTTTTCTGGCTCCTAGAAATCAGCTACATTTTTTTACCTCGTGATCATTCCTACACTCATCTTCAGAGCAACAGTCCTGGACCATCCTCAGAGGACCCACCAGCACCCCTGTCTCCTCATCTTAGAGGGAAAGCCCGTTCTGGAACTTGCCTGGTTGGGCTGGACTCATCCAAAAAGTCCACAATAATCTCTCCATCCCAGATTACTTAGCTGGCCCCTTCGTGACTGCTGCAACATTCATCCTGCCCTGAAAGGTGATATGTTCACATGTTGCACAGAGTAGAACATGGACGTCTTGGAGGCCCATTAATCTGAAATTAATGAATGAAAAAAAAAGTTGGAAAGTGAACTTGGAAGACGCATTGCTGCATGCCTTTCTGAACACATTTTCTTCTTCCCGTCTCAGATGAGCAGCATGGTAACTGCATCCCCTGGACTTTTGGATGCTAACTGAATTTCTATAGACTCTCAGGACCATCTGCTTTACTGACCAAGATATTTCATGAATTCACACTCTCTTTTCTGGTTTAGAATAATCAATATCAGAAACAGATGGGGTGAAATCCTTCAAAGTTTGTCATAACTTTAGTAAAAGAAGTTAAAAGAAAAATCTAGAAAACACAAAATGCTACCCTCAAATTAATATATATACATATATATAGTTAGTATGCTAATTATTTATATTCTTATATAATATGCAATAAAACTGAACTATGGGACTTTCCTTTAAATGCCAACACTCTGGAAACACCTGGAATTCTAAAACAGAGACTCAGCTAGCCAGTATATTTGAGAAGAATTTTTTCTGGATACATTACACAAAGGTCATCTCATTCCAACCCTAGTCCATATTCCCAGTGCTAAGCAGAAGGGACATTTTTGGTTATTTTTCTAACTTTTATAAAGATGCCATAATTTTCCCCCACCATCCTCTGAATTCTCTACCGTTGTCCCTTCAGACAGATTTCCTCTCTAACTGGAACCCTCTTCTTCCCTCACTTTCAGAAGAAACTCCTGCTCACTGGGTTCAGTGGAAATGTCCATGGGGGCTGGGCTGGGGGTGAAGAGATACACGGCCTTAGTGGTACCTCAGGGATTGCACAAGTGTGCACCGGAAATATCCTGCTCAGTCCCCACACACAGGAGTTTCAGTGTATCAAGGTCTCCATGTTAGCTTATATTATACATCATCTATGTCCCCACTGGCCAGGTCTACCATGAACTGTTCATTTAAATTCAATTGTCTTCTTACAAACTAGTATTCATAAAGCTGCTTTCTAATAGTCATAAAAAAATCCCACTTATATCTAAAATAGCTCCCTACTGTGGCAAAGAGACCTGTGAAAGTAAATTCTACCTAAATAGAACCCATTATTTTTAAGCATCTCATTTGACTATCAAAATATATTTGACTAATCGTCATCTTAGAAGCACAGATTAGAAACCAAGTGTGAGGGCATAGGTTAATAAATGATTTATTGCTATTACAATACGTATGAAATGATCTTATTGTGTCTCTAGACTTTAGAAGTCACCCTGTATAACCTCACACACAAAGATAAAATTCATCACATGGAAAGAACTCTCTGAGATTTTTTTTTTGTTAAGAGCCCACAATTTGCTTGTTCTCATGCAAAAATGTACCATTGAAGCAATGACAAACAATATCTAAGCCTCTCCACTGGAGATAATACTATACCATTGCCCTGTCATTCATTTTAAGGACTTTTTATTGTATAATAGGAAAGATCTGATAGAAATGATGTGGTTCTGTAGAAATGTATAGTTCAGTAAAATCACACACATTTCTACAGATCATCTGTTTCTTTTAGACAATCAAATGCAAATGAGTATTGGGAAGAAATGTATTGGTATTTCTTTTCAAGGTCTTCCTTTTGTAGAATAAAGGAAATGCCATCTTCTATAAATGAGCCTCCAAGTGAGGGCTTATTGCACAAGTCTGGGAGTTTGAGTTAAAGAGCACTTTGCACAGTATTAACAAAAGACAATAAACATGCATCCTCGGGGGAAAGTTGGGCTTTCCATCCAGCTCTGTCCATCTAAGAAGCCATACCTCCAAGAACAACAGTTTTCCTACCATCCCTTGAACTCCAACACACTGTGAGCAGACTCTATCCACTATCTAAGATTCTGTTCTCTTATTTGCCTAACAAACTCCTAGTCATGAACTTGCTTCTCTTGCCAGTTTCTCTGACCTTTCTCAACCACCTCCCTAATGTGGCTGTAGAATCATTAACTTTGCATTTGTGCATCCACACACTTAAGCTACACATGCTTCTATCACAGAAGTGTTCACAACGTGCTATTGTTTGCACGCACGTGCGCGCGCACACACACACACACACACACACACACACACACACACACGTTACCCCTCTGTAGAACCCCTGTTCCTTGTTTTCCCAGCAAGAAGAGCGAGTACATTCTGTGGTGTGGTTCAGTGAGCAGTCTTGAAAGAAAGAAATCTGTAAGCGCTGAACTTCCTTTACCCTGAGCTGATATCCATTCCCAGAGAATAGAGAACTAGCTTCACAAGGCCAATAATGAGCCTAATGGTACTCAATATCAATTATGTTCAATCTTCAATTTTAGAAATAGCTCCAGATTTAGGCTTTCTTTCAACCAATGGCAGTTAAACAAAGATATTAAAGAAATTTTATTGCAGCAATTGCTCAAGTTAAAGCAGGTTTGAGAACAAATTCGATTGAAATACTTGCCATTTCCTTCTATTTACCTATAAGATGTCTAAAATGGAACACTTAGGAGCAAAATTATAAAAGTCTCATCTTCAATTGTGAATTATGAGGAAGTCTCTTCTACAGCTTTTTAAACATTGTACTCTGGTTGGGTTATTCAAAAGTTCAAATTATCACAGATTGTTCCTCCGCCATAGATTGCTAACTCGTTCACACACGAACCTATCCTCCTCGGAGAAGCCTGGCTCCAGTGGATTCACTGTGGACATTCGAAAAACAGCACAAGTGGAGACAATCCCCTAAGGCTGTATTCCATATAACCCCGTGCCCGCACAGTGGTGGGCGGCAAGGAGGGGGAGCCAGGGGATGAAAATGGCAATAACTCCTCCAATTGCAAAATCCAATCTTTAAAATGATAATACCCAGTTAGTGAAACTCTGAGAAAAGTCCATAATATCAAGTGAGCTTTGGTCAAATAATAAAACTCATATGGAAAATCAGCCTATTTATATATAAATATTCAAGGGCCTTTTCAGTGGCCAGAGTCCTTCTATGTCATTCTTAAAACCCTCCCATGAAGGCCTAAGTGATGCTGCTTCTACATGATTTGGTTGAGTCCTTGCGCCACCAACACACAGATCTCTTGGCACCATTTTCCCTTCACAAGCTAAGCTCATCCCACATTCACCAAACAAAACAAAACCTGTTGCTTTTGCAGCTGGCATGAAGTTTTTCTTGCTTGTGCTTTTCGGCTTGTGGTATATTTAGTCATTGCCTGAATGTCTTTGTCAAAGCTTGACACTCTGCATGATCTCTTTTACAGCAACAAACACAAATCTAGGCTTGATTTGAGAATTAATCAGATTGAGGTGTTGAACTGATAACATATAGCAGAAAAAATAAGTGACCTTGGGCATTGGTCAGCTTTTTTTTTTTTTTTTAAGTCAAATAACCTTCCAAGTAAGGAACCTTACATATGTATGAAAGTAAAGGCTTAAAGAAAGAAAAGGCAAAGAATGTCTGATGGTGTCAAGAGACTTCATAAACCATGTATGCCCCACCCTATCCCCTGCCCCACTGCTTAGCCTCTCCTAAACCCAGTATGGAAAGCAGTGACCTGTTGCTAAGCTCTATGCTCTCAAATGCGAATGAAAGCGTCTTGTTTTGAGGTCTGTTTGACCATGAGGAACTTCCATCTCGAAGAGGTTTTCTTACAAACGCCAAGACTGAACCCCTGCGAGTATATGTCACTTCAGTTACATACTTGAGACCTTAAGATGGAACTGTATCCAGTGTTGACCTCTTCTCAGAGAAAGATGATGTCTTTCAGGGAACACAAGAAAGAGTAAAGAGTAAGGTAAAGGTTTGTGTGGCCAGAAGTCTTCGTGGAAGTCTGGATGTCATTTTCATCAGCATGTGACTTTACTGAGCGGCAGTCTCCTCAGGAGATCAACGAACGTTGAGATACCTGATGTTTGCATTTGCCAGAATAAAAATCAAGCAGACAGGACATGGTAAAAACACACACTAGTTTTCTTCACAAAGAGTTCATGCCATTGAAAATAGATTTGCCCAAACTTGGGTGAGCACTACAAGAACTATTGTTTCTCTCACTGCGGGCAACCGTGTGTCCCTGAAGAGACAAGAGAGCTTTCATTATCTCTACTTTACTTCTTGGGGAGGCGGACTTCTTGGGGAACTCAAAATCTGTTTACCAAATCTATCTCCTAAAAATGTCTGCTGTCAGAATGTCAAGTGTCACTGGTCACCCAGAGACAAGTATCCAGCTCTAAATCATCTTCCTTCTTCTGTATGTCTTTTGGAAGCTTATCTATTCCAGATCTGTTGGGGTACCTGGTGCTGTCTGAGTAGTGTAGACTCCCTAAAAGCCGTTCACTCACACCCTTTTCTTGCTATCTCTCTCTGAAACAAACCCCTGATCATCATGTCACTGATCTATGGAAAATAATTCCATTTCCTCCTGCCTGAATCACATTCTGGTGCCCTTAATACCTGCTATCAGTCCTCAGTTTTCCAAACTCCCTGTATTACCCAAACAAACAATAACCGTTACTTCTCCTATTGTGGGCTGATCACAAAAATAGAAAAATAAGGTGTGCTACCACCCACCAATGTAGGGGTCCTCCGGCTTCACTTCTTGCTTCTGTCCACTTGCTAACCCAATTTAAAAATGGGGCATGGAACTAAACAGTTCACAGAGGACGAAGTACAAATGGTAGCACCAACCCCAGCCCAGTGCATCGTATTCTTAAATGCACAGTTCCCTGTTTTTTTAAAGTGGTTGACAGGAGGATTCACCAAGACAGAATGACATTTCTCGACTTTCCCTACAAGCAATAAAAACGTTAATATCTATCTCCTAGAAAATACACACGAAATACCAAATTTTTTATCCTAAAATAGTATCTAAAGGTTGCTCTCTATACTGCATATTTAAGAATGAAATTAATAACTCAAATCAGTGAGTGCCCCAGCACAAGTCCATAGATTTGATAAGACTTCACTTGCAAGTGTCCTATTTGAGAAGATTTTATATATATATATATATATATATATATATATATATATATATATGTCTTCTTTATAAATCACCTTACTGACAAAAAATAACCTCTTACTTTTATCTGTCTACTAAAATTCTTGCATCTCTTTTATTCATCACAAATTCTCTTTAAGTGCCAAATAGATGTTCTACATAAGCCCCCACTTCCTGTCCCCCCACAGCACAATGCCTTTGCCTCCAAAGCACACACTTTCACATACCCAAGTCCTAAGGCTCTGCTGGAAAGTGGGGGCCATTTTAGAGCCTGTGAAAGCAGGTAGGGTTTTCTGGGTCACACTGAAAACTGGAGGCTTTTACAATCTTTATTTTACTTTCTGATGAGGAAGAAATCAAATTGTAGAAGATTTTAAATTGAATCTTCGGATGAGAATAAATATGCCCAAGTGTCTGAAGACTTCTCCCCTGAACGAAGGTGTGCGTGTCAGTATACAAATACAGCATGTACTGGGGGCTCTCAGAGACCTCTTACCTATATTCTATCTTCCTGACTACACTAAGAAAACATCTCCTAACATCCCATTGGCCAAAATAAGTCACATAACAGAGCCCTGATATCAAAGGGGCAGAAAACTATTCTTCATTTACCTAGAGGCCAGGCCGAAGATGTGAATGGGTAGTGTAGGGTGTAGAACAGTGGGACAATTCATCTACTGCAGGTCAGATGACTTCTGACCACAGTCACCAAGACCAGTGGATTTGCTATGGGGGAAAAAGCTTTGAGGTAATTTCTCAAGGTGGGAGAGGATATCTTATTGGTAGATAGTGAGAGCTTCCAATCATGATTTATTGAATAAAGGACACTGAAGGAAAAGCCCAAGTCTGCTTCCTAAAGCAGCAAGTGCATTAAGACTCATGTAAAAATAAATTTGCTATAGGCTGGCTTTATAAGTGATAATTCATTGCAAATGATATTGACAGTTATTGAACATAATTATTCACCACAGGAACCATCCTTAATCAATTAATCAGGGCACAATTCAGCTTCACTTTTTGCACACAGCAACAACCTTTTTTATCTTTTCCTTCCTCTTACCTACTTTGTTTGCTGTTGTTGAAACATTTTAACAAATTAATTAGATGTTAATTTTTAGCAATAAACGAAACCCTTAAGGTGTTCGAAATGTAAACTCTACAACAAAACCTGTTTATTCCCAAAGACTTTCCTCATACACTGACTAATCCCAGATCTCCCAAGGGGCTCCATGAGAGGGACAGCCTCACCCATCTCATCGATGGCATCAGCAGGAGTGGCTTCTCTGAGGACACGTTACTGGTCTAATTCTGCTTTGCCTTCATTTTAATCAAATACTTAAACACTTAGAAACTGGGCTTTTTCATTTACAACTGATAAATCCCTAAGTTTGAAATAATATTTTGGAGATTAAATAATCATACCCAGGTCTATAACGTTAGCACCAAGAAACACCCCATCTCCTATGGTCCTGGAATTTAAGCAGGCTTGGGCCTGTTAGTACTTGGATAAGAGTAATCATACCCCAAACTGTGTTGTTAGGCATATAAAGAACACTAACCACATAAACTTCTTCCCCAAGGTGGGAAACAGGAACTAGAACCCTCACCCTACAGCAAGTCATAAAACTCAGAGAGGTCTATGTTTCCCTATTCCCAGAATAGTACTGCACACCCCTGAGAAAGACCACAAGACAGGGAGGCAGAGAAAATCTCAGTCCTGCACCATCATATCAACATAGCCCGGGTGCATTTCTGAACAGCCATTCATTCTGAACTGAAACTAAACATAAAACAGAGTTTTCCATGAGTATTTGGGGTCTTCATTTCTGGAAGCTTTCATTTCTCCTAAAAGTTTCATTATCTAAGTTTATGTTTTCCTCTTGTAAACCTAACTTTAGTTGTGGAAATGTTGGTTGGGACCCCTGTGAGAAGTAAAGAAAGGTGTCATGCCTTGCACCCCACACAGGCAGCATGTTAGAGACAGACCCAAACTCCTTAGCAGGCTGAATGATGAACTCAAATGACACAATATAAAGAAAAGTAATAGCACATTCTCTTGGGTGGTGTACAACAAAACCCCGTTAGGATGGAGGCATAGCGAGTCACTGTGGTGAAAGCATTCAGCCTTACCAGTTAACATTGAGCTGCTGAAATCACCAGTAGACTGAATGCATTTCAGCATCACTTCAGAGTCCCTGGGCTGTGTACACACTTCTAGAGCCCCGAGTGGCATATGGAATAAGCCCAGTGTCTTCTACCATGGTCAGACTCCAGGGAAAATATATTTAGTAGCCAGTATCACTTCTTACAAAAGGAGTTAAAACATAGAACTGTGTGGACCACGGGCTATTAACAGGCTAGAGAAGCATTTCAACACCAGGTCACGTGAAGAGTAGAGGAAAACAAGATAGGGCAAGAGAGAAGGAAGAGAGTTGTAGGCACGGTTTCTGTAATATTGGCCTGAAGGAAAGAAATGACGATGCGGTTGGAGCAGAAATTTCAAAAATTCTGGGAAGACAGCATTCAGCTCAGCATAAATGGTGGCGCCACTCTACCCAACCCCTTGTCTCACAGAGGCGGTCCTCACACAGTTGATCTGTGACCCGAGGCCCATTCTGGCCCCTGTGTCCTAGTCTGCTATACAGGAAGAACAGATGTGTCAAATTTGTTATGATACAGAATTTTTAAAGTTCTTTCCTCTATTGAAAAAAATCAAGTACATCTTTGCAAAATAAAAATAGAATTTTATTATAGCAGTACAAACATTTTATGCCATTCTTTATAGTTTCAAAACTATGAATATCCAATCAAACTTCATAATTGCTTTCATAAGCGCCTAATTAAACTATAAATATTATTAAATATATCCACTTACAATAAGGAATGGAAACATCTGGATGAAAAATGGAAAATTTAGACAAGCAGCTGGGTATTTTACCTACACAATGCTAGACACCGAGATACTCAGAAGCATCAAATGGCTGATAGGCCTTTTTGCATTTCATCTGGATTATATGACTCCATCTTTTTCTTTTGTTCAAAATTTCAGCTTCTCTATTTTTAATGGGAGTGTTTCCTACCCTCCTCCTGATGAGTAGCTTTACTGACTGCAGAGAGAGAGAGAGAGAGAGAGAGAGAGAGAGAGAGAGAGAGAGCACCACTTCTCTTTCCTGCAGCTCTGCTCCCCTGAGTTTATCTTCTTTGCTCTGGGATTCTGAGAGACTATGAGAAAAACAGGAAGAATCTGGATATGGAGTCTTAGAATCCAGCCTCCCCAAGTTTCCCCTCAACAACCTGTGGTAAGTGCTCGAAACCCAAGCTCAGTGCTCCAGTGATCTCCAGACGGATCCATGTGATCAGCTCCTCACAGGACCCTCCTACTGCTATTTCTTCTCCCTTCTCACACCTTTGACCTGCCTCAATTCAGTGTCCTCTTGACCTGCTTGCGGGGCACCATCTCTCTCAACTTGCCTGATGCCCCTGTGTTCCTGGCACTTACAGTTAAAATAATACTGGTAAAATACTAATTCCTACTTAGTAGGGACTCATGTGTTGCTTGAAGTGGTGTTCCTGAATTAATTTATTTCACCTTCCCACCAACCCTTGAAGCAGGTACTCTCTTGCTGGTAAGAAAATCAAGGTAGGTAATGCCCAAATTCTTACAGACACAGCACAGGAGAACTCCAATATAGGTTAAGCATTTCTAATGTTTGAGCTTTTCTCTCAACTGCTATGAGCATGTCCTATGCGGCCAGTCTAATCTAATTTTGAAGCATTTTGTCTAAGCCGAAAGAAGACCATAATCCTACCTCTTTCAAGATGCCCACATGTGTCTACTTGGTCCAGGGAAGATGACTTTTTCCCCTCAAGAAATTCTAACACATGCATCCACACAATAGAATCACTTGTCCGTTGCTGCTTTTCATTCCTCTCAGTAATCTAAGTCCAACAGGTGGGCTTCTACAAGCTAAGTGTTCTTACCTGTTTGGTCAAGGTTAATCCACAGGTATAAAATATTTCAAATATTCATTTATTTATTCTCTGTGGGGGTAGCGTTTAATTATTTTGTTTAAAAGCCCAATTGTGATTCACTGCACACCATTAATTGGAAAATAGGTATAAAATTGGAAAGTAAACATTTACATCCAAAAATGATGAACTTTTTGTTCATTCTGCATCTAGGTGATCATGGCCCATTTTTTGAGAATTAGGATTAAACTATACATTATATTGTAGCTCTCCTGGGGACAGGATGTTTCCTAAATCTTTGTCTAGGTCACTATGGTTTTCAGCGGAAAGAATCCTGAGGACTGGGTTCGGCTGGAAAGAATGTTACCCAGAGTGGCCTGGGATAGCACAATCTGTTCTGATTTTCATCATCTCTGCTCCAACGAGACAAGGCTAAGGCACACAGGGTGACACTGCATTTGTGGACTGGACAAACACACAGGGAGTCTCAAGACAGGGGAGTGGGGGTTTGTCACAGGTGAGTAAGTGTGGGGGGTTCTTGGAACTACTTTAATATAAAACTACTGAGATGTTCTAAACACTGACAATACAAAAAGAAAAAGAAAAAGAAAAGAACAGATAAAAATGTGTTATTACATAGCATCCTTGCCTTCTTGAGATAAACCAATTACATCTGTTTGTCTAGGCCAGCCTTGAACTCACTCTGTAGCCCAGGCTGGCCTTGAACTTTCCTCTGTCAGCAAAGCCAGCAAGCATATATTCTTGTAGGAGATGCAAAATAAGCAAGATAAATATGCACCAAATGTTATATCCAGCTACATCCAATAAACACTAAATGGTAAGTGTTTTAAGGGACATGAAGCAGATAAAGAAGATACAGATAAAGAAATGTCGTGGAGTTGAAATTTCAGAGGCATTATCCAGGTACTCAAAGGTGTGACCTTCACGTAAAGACCTTCAAGAAAGAACAAAGGTGTACCATGAAAGTGTATGGACGTGGAGCTCACAAGGCAGAAAGGATAGCCTTTGGTACCAGAGACACCAGGAACTGACTGGAGAAGAAAAGACAAAATGGAGTGGGATGGAGGTGAGAGAGTGTCAAAGAGATGGGGGAAGGGAGGAATGTCTACTACATCCTGAATGGACTTTTGGGCCATTAGAAAGACTCAGGTTTTAACAGTGGACTGAGGTTTCCGCAGGGTTTAAGAAGAGAGGAATAACAAGGTTTGACTCATACTCGAGCAAGATCCTTGGGCTGCTATGAGAAGACAGCAACCGGCTGGGGCAGGAGAAAAGAGGTTATCACAGAAATTCATGTGAGAAATGACCATAGCTGGGACTAGGCCACAGCAATAAGGCAGATAAGAGTGACCAAATCCCCCTAGGCAGGCAGGAGTGAGAGAGTTTGGTGAAAGAAGTGAACTGTGAAAGGCAGAAGAGTCAAGGAAGGCAATGAGACTTCAGGTCTCAACAAATAGAACAGATCTGATTAAAAACTCCTTGAAGAGAGAATCAGCCATACATATTCACTTAATACATAATGAATATAAATGCTAAAATAGCAAAAGAAATTGAAATTCCTCTGAAAGTGTTAAGTATGTATAAGATGGCAAAAATAGGGTAATATGAAAGTGCATTATTAACATATAGGATGCGTCTCCATTTAAATATGACATTGATAGTCCTGTGCACCCAGGAAATAAGAGGAGCAGCATAATTCTTTCCACAGTGATGTGAGGAGAGCATTAACTGAACACAGCATTAAATATTTGCCAGAAAATCTGATAGTCAGATTTTGATATTTATTAAGGACTTTCCATATTGAGTTTAATTAAGGATTTGATTATGAATTCTACCTTGAAGGCATGATTACTACTTATCTCTTCACTCTTGGGCCAAAGAGAATTACAGACGCTGAATATCTTCTCCATTGCATCCATGAAAGAGTCATTAGTCTGGAAAGGCATATTCTTAGTGTTGCAAATTGCCTAGAGAAATTTAACTCATTCGGTGTTCACAGTGCTCTTGTAAGGAAGATTGAATGTATTCTTAATAGTAGAACTAAGAAGATAGATTAATCATGGCAACTAATTTCCTGATAAGTACACAATTGTCTTTCATTATTTCTTTGTTACCTCCTCATACTATTAATATTTTATTCTTGATAATACTATGAAATGTGACTGGGAAATGTGCTTTTTTGAGGATACACACACACACACACACACACACACACACACACAAAATACACTACTCTGTGATTTAGCTCAGCCTCTTTTTTCCTACCTTTAACCATTTCCAAAATGTCAGTGTAGGATCATCACCACAAAATAAGAGGTTTGCTCTTCAAGCAGCCATTAGTGTGATACCTTGAGCATCAGAAGGATCTAAAAGGCTATGACCAGCCATGTCACCTCTTGGAAACCTGTGAAGGACACTGTTACATTGTGAATCGTATGGGCATTCATTGAAGAAGGAGCTCCTAGGACCTAGCTGATGTCTCTCCCCTAATGAATAGACAAGCTAGACTGTCACTAACTTGTAATTGATACCACCCCACACTTACTCAAAAGCCTCAACATACCCATAAAAAAGCACACATCTCCAAGCTCAGTGGACTAACTTTTTCTGGAGTTCAGGTCCCCAGCCTGGGACTCTGCCTGAAGAGGTACTGTGATTCAGGGTCCTCTCCCGCTGGTCTATCACTCTGGTTCTAACTTCCCATTCTTTGTTCCCTTTCCCAGAGAAGAGCTTTATTTATCCCTCTTTGGTAGGGACGAGGAATTGGCTGATTAGGGAAGCACAGGTTCCAGCTTGTAAAATCTTCCCATAGCATTTACACAGTGTGCTCAGCCTCGGTTTATTTGGCTCACCGAGTGACCTCCCTAGTTCTATGTATATTCTCTCACTTGCTTCGGTGGAGAAGAAATAGAAAGAAACTAAACATATGTTCACATTAATTTTTTTCCACTTTAAATTGCCAATATAAATATATTCATTCTTCAAAGAAAAGAAAAGCAGTGTTATTTCATCCATCACCTTTGTCAAAATATAGCACGAACATTTATCTTGCTGCCTAAAATAAGGAAATATGAAAGGAAGGCTGTTAGCCTCATCTTTCTCTGACAGGATTCTTGGAGACTTCTTCCCTGCTCTTTCTCTATAGCTGCCCTTCCTTGTGTCATTATTAGTGACATACCCTTTCATTCTGTGCAGTCATGACTATTACCCTGGATACCGTGTTGTCTAGAACCACAACTTCCTTTCATCTTCCCTCCTCTCTCAGGCATCCTGCCGAGAACTACCGTATATTCAGATGATTTTTTCCATCCCATATTCATGGCTGGTTCCTATAACATTCTATGGAAAGACAACATTATCTCCATACTAGAAACAACTATGTTTTCTGATATTTCTATAATTATCTCATATATAATAAATATGATTGTTATTATGATAATAGATTGCACTGCATCGATTCAAGGACTTAAAATTAGCAGAATCAATTTTAGTATCAGTATTCTGTGATGAGAGCCACATTCAGAACTTAAAAATGCAAATGTTTACTTTTGTTTTAAAAGTACAGGTAGCTGGATAAGCATATTCAACAATAAATATGAATATGGTTAGCAATAATTGATTTAGTGTGGAGCACACGTCATTGTTTTAAAAGTAAACTCAAGCGCTTTACCCAAATAAATTTAAATGAAGGAACTTCCCCCCTCAAAAAACCAAGGAATCTAACTTCTGCAGGGTAAATTGTAAAAAATTTGAAAATTTGAAAATTTGAAAAAAAATTACTAACAATTAGGGTGTGTCCAAACAACACGAGACCAAATAATTCTCAAAAGATGAAACGCAAACATCTGGAAAAATTAATTTTATTGTTCAACATCCTTAGCCATCAGGGAAATGCAAAGCAAAGCTACTTTAAGACACCATTTTACCCCAGTCGGAATGACTAAGATACTAGAAATAAATGACTACCAACGTTAGTGTGGGTGTGGAGAAATGAAATGTTTAATCACTGTTGTGTTGCAGGACATTTGATCACACCATGAACCTTAAGATTGTGTTGTTTACTTGGGAGAAAAAACTATTTCTAGTTGTGGTGTGACTTAGCCCTTTGTACATCCCTGTAAGCCGTCTGACTGGAATACAGAGCACCCTGCAAACACACCTTTAATCCCAAACAACAGAGGTAAAGTTAGTTTGTAGAAGCATGCACCCATGTCTAATTGAGTGGCAGGCAAAGTGATAAATGAGAGAAAGATTTGACAGAATAGGATATGTCCAACTCTCATGAAAAGAGAGAATACAGGGAAGCTACTTAAGAGAGAGCAGTGCAGAGGGAAAATGAGGAAGCAGTTTTACCAGGAAAGTTTTTACAGAGACACAGTGAGCCAGAGAATGAGAAGGAGCTAGAAGATTAGAAGATATTGCCAAAGTTATTACGAGGCCAGGCAGAGCGATTCAGGAAGGGCCAACAGAGAGAAACCAGATTGAATCAGTCAGCATGGAGGGGAACTGGAGCCAGAGCAGCTGAGTTGAATCAGCCAGCCAGAGATCAGAAAGAAAAGAAAGGGTGAGCTTATTTAGCAGTATGCTCAAAGGCTGAAGACATTTGAGGTCTAGATAAGATTGTATGGAGGCTAGAAGCTTCCAGGGCTGGGCCTAGATTAGCAGACAGAGGCAGTAAGTCTTGGAGATAACAATTACATGAGGAAAAATAAGTTTCTTTTACACTTTGGCTGAGAGGGCAAATGTCCACTATGAAAATCAGTATAGAAGTTTCTCACAAAACTAAAACTAAAACTACCACATAATCCTGCTATCCACTCATGGCCATGTTCCCAAAGGACTCTACATGCTACTCCAGAGATACTCACTCATCCATATTCACTGCTGTGCACTTCCTGACAATAGTCAGGAAATGAAAATAACCTATCCACCTCTCAGCCGATGAATATATTTATTCAGTGGAATATTACTCAGTTATTAAGAAAAATTGAAACTATGAAATTTACAGGCAGATGATTGGAGTTGAAAACAATTCTTCTGAATGGTTAACCCAGACCCAGAAAGACAAACATCACGTGTCGCCTCTCATCTGTAGACATTGGCTTTGAATCCTTGAGAAAAGTGTGTTCCACTTAGAATATCCACAGATGTCAGGAAATTACAAAGGAGACTTGGAGGTGGCCAAGGAAGGGGAGGTAGAAGGCAGTGGATAAAGGGTTAAAATGGAATTATAGAACAAGAAGGGAGAACTGAAGTGGGAGGAGGGTGGAAATGGGAACCTGGGAGGAATAAATAACACTAAAGACTTTTCAAAAGTGTCATATAAAAGCCGATCAGTGTGGAAGCTTCCTAAAGTATATCCATCTATACACATACATTAAAAGAAATGTCAAGATGGAGCACTCCTACAATGGAGCGACAATGTTATCCATGTGGACTATAGTCTAACAAATAAAAGGCCTGGTCTCAAGAATGGGTTACTTCTTTTAGAGCTGTTGTTCAGTGAGGTTGCCAAAGCTTCCAGATGTTACAGGTTATTGCCAATGCTTTTGGTCTTCTCCATAACTTGACAGTAACTCCCTATTGCTGATGGGGAAAAAAAAGACACATATTTGAATTATAGAACATGTACTAATTAAGCTGGTGATGACACGACAGCTTCATCCCCTACCAGCTACCCTTCATACTACAAACACTACCAAAAGATAAAGGTCACTAGCATTTATATGCAGCTGTGAATCCTGCAAGCTACAGTAACGACTGCCCTGTGCTTGTTAGTATGGTACTGGCATGAATGTCGAGGAAGTAACCAACCTCTTTCTGAATGGATTTAAGTCTCACTCCACAAGATGAAGGTCATACCTGATTCCATTATCCCTCAGAACCTATGGGTAAGCCCAAGGTCTAGAGAATAAAAGATTGCAGAATTTCCAGGCTTAATGGAGCGTACGTATGGTAGTATCCCTCCTCCCAAGGCTGAGGGATCATTGTGGAAGAGAAGCAGAAAGCACGTAAGAGCCAGAGATGAGGATAACTAAAAGGAAACCTTGTCTTCTGCACACAGCAGGGCAGTAGTTTCTCATATAACCGTGCGGTGGTTGTGACAGCATGTGCGAGACCTGTGCGAGCCCACCCCAAACCAAATCCCCACATTGAGAAGAGATCTGTGCATGAAGTTCCACCCGGAGCTGAGTAACTAGTGCCAATTCTTAGCTGCTTGGAGAGGAAAGATAAGTTCTCTGTAAGCCTGTAGCCTCTGATGAGTTAACCGCAGTCCAGTGGAGGACCACACATCCGAGAATATTTGAGTGGCACAAACTGGCCTTAGTTGAGGGAGGGACACAAAGGTGGATGGGAATGGGAGCAACAGGGAGTGGATCTAGGAAGGACTGGGAAAGGTTGAATCTATTCAAAACACTTTAAATTAAGTTCTCGGAGAACAGGTATAAAACATTTTTTAAAAAGAGTTGGGGGGGGTGGGGGATTTAGCCCAGCGGTAGAGCGCTTGCCTAGGAAGCGCAAGGCCCTGGGTTCGGTCCCCAGCTCCAAAAAAAAAAAAAAAAAGAGTTGGGGAGGAATTGAAGTTTGTAGGACCAACAAGATGGCTCAGTAAATAAAGGAACCTGCCATCAGGCCCAAGGACTTGAGCTCCATCTCCAGAGCCCACAAGGTAGAAGGAGAGAAATAACTGTGTTGAGAGAGAGAGAGAGAGAGAGAGAGAGAGAGAGAGAGAGAGAGAGAGAATTGATTACCTGGTCAAGCTCCAATAGATAGTTCTTTTCCAATGGAATTAGACCTTTGTCCTGTGATTCCCTGCCACATGCCCCTTTAAATACCCTTAACCTCTCCTCTGCTCCCTCCACGAGACATTCCCAGTCCCAAAGATGTGTCCCTGTGTCTCTTTATCTTCAGGAGCCTGTGTTAATTCTATCTAGCCTTTCTGGAGAACTTGAAGCCCTTGGCTCCAGAACCTCCCCACATATCTACCTTCATTTCCCACTGCTGGCTGCACCTGCCCATCTGAACAGACCAAGAAAGTTCTCAGAAATAGTGTGGCCTAAACTAATCACCCTACTCTCTCCATTGTTTCCTGATCTATAATGACCTCAGTGTCATAACAAATACTCTAAATCAAAAAAAAAAAAAAGCAATACTTCCTTATTCTCTGTGTCCGATCAGTTGCCAAGATCTGTTAAGGCTCCATTCCTAGCTGACCACAATCTACTGCTTCCTGGAGATTATACTGCAGTATGTCCGTTCATCCTGCAAACTCTGATTCAAACACTATTGCCTCCACAATGTCTTTCCAACCTCTCTCTGGACACAATCTCTGTCTTCTAAATGCTTGACACACTTTGTCTACACTGTTTCAATTATGAAAGCCCCGATACAGCATAGAAATACTCCAGTCATCAACCAACATAACCACTAGAATATACTTTGTCATTTAAAATTCCTACTGCATTGATTTTTCTCCAATTCTCAAATGAATCGAAGGACATGATTATTGCCCTCAGCGAGTGTTGGACTGAATGAACAAATGTTTGCATGATATTTTTAACAAGAATTCTTCTGTTAGACATTGCTGATGATTTACAGCCAGAATTCCAAAGATTCAAAATAGGAGGTAATCATCCCAGGCGAGCTTCAACTCCCCAGTGTCTTGTCCATACAAGCCCTTCCCCATCTAGACCAATACAAGAACTTTTCTGCTCTTACCATTCCAATGAAGAGCTTTTTCTTGTAGTAGGAGCAAATCTCTATTGCTCACCTACCTTACCTTAGAGCACAGTAGCCAGGAGGAGATCATCTGGCCCATGACAATTCTTTCTCCCTACCGGTACACCAGTTTTATCTCTTTTCAGTTCAAGTCATCTCTCTACCTCCTGAGGCAACTCCTCAGACTTCTTCACTCAGCTCCTTGTTCTCCTGAAATCATCTTCCCACCATAAAAACTGCCACCAATGCCTCAGTTGCAATATTCCACATCCCATTGCCCACAAGTGAGGGCATTCCTGCTCCAGCTACTTAGTGGAGTGATGCACTACCCTGACATTTTGTAAAATTCAGGATGCATTATCCAATAAAAACGTATTACTTACGGGACTAGAGAAATGGCTCAGCAGTTAAGAAAACCAACTGGGTTGATCCAGAGAATCTGGGTTTGAGCACCCACATGGTGGTTCAAAATCATCTGTGACTCTGGTTGCAGAGAGCCCAATGCCTTCTTCTGGACGCCATAGGCACTGCACACACAGTGCACACAAACATACGTCTAAGCAAAACACCCATAAACATAAAGCACTAAAATAAAAATATATTTGAACCAATGATTACCTTCTCTATTTTAAATGTAGTTTGCTCCAAGGAGAGGGACCAGAGAGAGTCCTCCAATTTAGACTCTCTCTCTCTCTCTCTCTCTCTCTCTCTCTCTCTCTCTCTCTCTCTCTCTCTCTCCACATAAAGTCTGACTGTGGGTCTCTCTGTGCCCACCCCTATGAGGGCTTTTGCCTTGTCATATTGTATTTTATTTGGTTGAATTTAGTTGTTGTCTCTTGGAGTTTTGTTCTTTTCTGTAAGGAAACAGAGACAGAGTGTATCTGGGAGACAGGGAAGGGGAAGGGGAATAGAGGGAAGGGAAACTGTGGTCAGGATATATACTATAAGAAGAAGGTATTTTCAATTTTAAAAAAATAAAATAGATAAATAATTAGATAGATAGATAGATAGATAGATAGATAGATAGATAGATAATAGATAAAGTTTGCATACTATCCAAGAAACTAAGTTTTTAGGGTGAATTTACAAATAAAATCATTGTGGAACAATATATTCATATATGGGAACTAATTTACCTATTAATTATTATTATTACTATTATTTACATCAAATTGTCTGTTTCATTGCCATTGTTATTTTAAGAGATTAAATAAATCAAGAATGAGTTCTCCAGTTCAATTAGCCCAGAAATGAAATTTGAAAAGCAGTGCCTTGGGCCCTCTGGGATGAAGTAAATGAATATTCTGCGCAAATGAACGCTTGAACGCTTGCTCTTCCAACTATCTTAGGTGTACCGCTCCTTCGCAAGTCAAGTCAGTCAGGATTTTAATACTAAAACGATGGGTAGTTTTCAGCCACCCTTCCCTTTTCCTTCAGATACCTCGTGTCACCTCCAAAAGATGTTATACTGGGGAGGGCTGGGTGTGATTTTTGCCACATCAAAATACACACACACACACACACACACACACACACACACACACACACACACCTGTGCTTATGACAGGAAGGTGATTGTGATCGGCACTCGTGGTTTGAAGGTACAGCAGGACTCATGGAGCAGAAGGTTTGATAATGAGAAATTACAGTTTCCTGTGATTGCGGAGGGCCAGAGGGAGGGAATTATTTGCTTTATGCTGGCAGCAATTTCCCTAAGCCCTGTGAGATGGCTCAGCTCAAGCTGTTGCAAATGTAGACATAGTCGCTACCAGCCACAGCTCTTGGTTGGAGCAAGATTCCCTGGGGCAGGAAATATATTGAAAAGCCTTTCTAAATAGGATTGATCACTTAATTTGAGTGTTTTAGAGAGAGAGAGAGAGAGAAGTCCTACATAGTCTTCCATTTCTAGCACTTGTTCACAGCCCCCTGGAAGCTGAATAATCACTTTTCCTTGTATGTGTGTGTATGTGTGCATTTATGTCTTAATTAGACAACCTCATAACAAAGAATGCCATGTGCAAACGTGTTGGGGACTAGGTAGAGGAGAGAGTCTTTACCTTAGCTTTCAGAATGAAGCCCTGTAAGCAGCAAGCCCTTCCCCTGAGAGGAAACCGGTCCATCTTCCCATGCTATGTGTCTCTTGTCGTCAGCCCCAGCCACCAATCCTCAAAACAAAACCAGCAGCAGCACAAAGAGGCCCATCGTGTTTCAAAACAGAGGCGCTGACGGCTGTTTTGGTAGCTGCACACTTTATTTTGAGGGGTTAACTTTTGCCTTCCATTTGTACTTTTTTTTTCTCATGAATGAGCAATTAATTACTTTGCGGCTGTCTTCGCCATTTCAAAGCTCCGGTTTACAATAGCCTTTTGTTTTCTCGAAATCGAAAAAGCTTTGAAGGATTTCAATCTTCAAAAACAGAGAACACTTTCTTTCTCTTTATTTCTGAACACACAAAAACGTCTATTCTTATGTATATTTAATAATAGGCTTCGGAAAGAGCCTTATTGTGCACCTTAACATGATCTGATTGATTCTCGCAGCTAAGTCAAAAGAACACATACAAATCCCAGTTCTGGAGAACGTTTTTTATTTAAAAATTTTTAAAGTGTAAACTTTATAATAAACTAGGGGAGAGAATGTAAATATGTTGTATTTTATTTTAAATACAGTTAAGCATAGTTTAAACACAGCTGACTTTTTCTAGATGATCATTCGACTTGGATAATGAAGTGTTTCATCTTGAGTCAAGGAGAGTTCACTGCAGCTAGAGTGCACAGCCAAAGAAAGGCGCTCTGTGTGACCTTATTTATGTTTCTCTCCTGAAAACGAAGAGCTGTGTGTGTTTATGTTGTACACACGCGTATATATGGATGGCTGAGTTAGCTATCCCATAAGCAAAAGGGACTAACGGGTTAGAGGGGGTCCTAAATCCTCTCTATGTTCCCTAAAAACAGATTGCAGATGATTCAATGAATTTGGCTGGGTTAATTTACCTCTATAGAAAGACAGACAGACAGATAATAGATAAATGATTGATAGATAGGTAGATAGATAGACAGACAGACAGACAGACAGATGATAGATAGGTAGATAGACAGACAGATGATAGATAGGTAGATAGATAGACAGAGAGATGATAGATAGATAGATAGATAGATAGATAGATAGATAGATAGATAGATAGATAGACAGACAGATGATAGATAGATAGATAGATAGATAGATAGATGATAGATAGATAGAGATATAGAGAGAATATATAGATATATATAGAGAGAATATATATAAAGAGAGTGGCAATAGAACTGAAATGTTAATTTACTAGTATGATTAATGCAGCAATGCTCAGCCCACATTTTTCTGGCTTCAGCCATGAAATTATAAACATGAGTAATTCAGTTAAATAAACAGACTAACTTCCATCCATCCTCTGGAGAGCTAAGTTGAGACTGTATCTTAGCTTTGTCTTAGTAGTAAAAGAAAAATTACAGTCCGGAGACAAGTGTGCTAATTATCAGTCACTTCTTTCTCCTATTCCTGACAAGAGTGCCCATGGTCACGCACACACACAAATCAGTTAATAAAGAGCTCTAAGTGGTTAAATGCCAGCAAATTGAGAATGTGCTGTAATTACCTCAGCTGCCCATTTCATTTTATGTTCCTCAAGTGCAGTATTTTGTGTTTTAAAATGTTAACATCTTCTTCCTGGTCCACTGGAGAACTTAATAAGGTGTTTTCTCTATCATTATGTCAAAATCACACAAGGAAGACAGCAAGACAAGATATCTGCTGAACCAACCAGCTCAAGCCTGCAGAAATAGCTCATATTTCTGACTGTCAAAGTGGCCAGCAATGATATCCTGTATCTTAAGGATAGTCTCCACCATCCCCCCTTTGTTCAAATAAATGTGCAAAGCCATCATCAAGCTAAATGGAAACCCTTGCCAGGTATTAGGAGCCACAGTCAGGCTCAGTCGATTGCACTCAGCTCTCCCCTTATGGATACCAACCTGTACCACCAAGGGCAACTTTGTGATTCCAGGGCCTTCGGTGAAGACGTCTAGCATCAAAGTGAGCAAGCAATTGTTTCAATTTCATGTAAGGTTGGGCCAAATGGTGAGCTTTGCAACCTGGAAGTTATATCTTACTTTAGCTACATAAAAACAGATTCACATAAAAGCAAAATGTATCTTAGTTCCGTTTCGTTTGGCACATACTAGCGCTAGTGTAATTTTCCGTGTCTGAAAACACGGTTTTGTGTGGCATGAGCCAAAACAAGTAACTTACCAGCTCCACTTTAGTTCCGCTGTCTGTGAAAGAAATCTAATTTCCTTCCTAATATTTTTGAGAAAATCTAAAGGGAGGCCCATGCAAAATCATAGTATGTTCTACTTTGCTCTTAAAAAGTTAAGCAACTGTAACTTTCTTCCTTGGGTTGACTTCAGAGACTGACATGACTTTACCATGTTTACTGCTAAGGCTCTGAGCATACACTGTCTAGTTGTCCCCCAGATACCCTATTGTCAACCGCTGGTCCATACAGTGTAGCACAGGCTTTAGTTGGTAGAACGCCCATATGCAGTGCTTCTCGAAGTAATCTCCAGTGACTCGAATACTCTGAGCCTCAGATGAACCCACATACATGTCTTCCAGTACCAGATTCTCTTCCTACGTGAAATAAAGACAAAATTGCTGTGCGGATTACATTGGATGATTCTGCAGAGTAACTACTACGTTATCCGAATGGTCAACCATTTTACTTCTCTTCTTATTCTCCACCTCATCCTTACTCATAATACATCACTTTCTATACAAATAAAAGTGTTCACGCACATAGTTCTATTGGTAGATAAGACTTAAATTTTATGAAATTTCATGTATTGAGTAATTTAACTCAACTAAAATATAATTTGTTAGAAAATTATCATCTGGATTGGCCACAAGTACTATAAACGCTTTGAGACATGGTTATAGTTAATCTTAGTGTTTAAATAAAAACATTTACATAGTATTAACTATATGACCATTATTGTACTAAAGTCTATACAAAAATAGTTTTCATTGAATCTTCAAAACCAGTCAATAGTTCAGTATTATTAATCTATGTACTAATTAATAAAGGGTGTTTTATCACACAAGCATGAGAGGAGGGTCTAAGGTATGATTGGCAGCAAATCCTGTTATCTGAAGGATGGCAGTGCCTCTGGTAAACAGAACAGTGGCACTGGGCCCTCAGAACCAGAAACAACTGACAAATTTCTTACCATGTTTAAAGAAGTCTCATTCAAGTGGCTTTTTAAATTGTAGGTGTGCCCAGCACACGTGTGTGCATGTGTGTGCTCAAATGTGTACTCTTAGAGGCGAGAAGACAGCTGGCAGGAGTCAGTTCTCTCCTTCCACCATTTGGGTACAGAGGGGTACGGAGGGAGCAGGGGGTTGTTAGACTTGACAGCAATTCCTTTCCTGCCCAGCTCTCTTGCCAGCACAAAAAGTAGCTTTTTTAAAACTTCTAGTCAACATACTCTTTTTCTGTCTTCCGAGGTGGGTGCCTGAAGACAGATGTTCAGATGATCAACTCACGAACCTCCAAAGGAAGTGTGACTTTCTTCAAATGGACCTCTTAACACTGGCAAATTAAAATGCCCATTTTACACAGAAGAGCTTTGTGTTGAAGAAAACTTGAGTGACCCAGGTTGTGCTCAAAGAAACCATCAACTCTTCACTGAGATTTGCTTTGCTTTTCAATCTGAAAGGCTCGATGGGAATAAATAGACAGCTGTATGTATGTGTACCATATTGTGATATAGTCATAGGTGTGTATACTTGACAATGTTCACACAGGCTTTGGAAAGGGCTCCTTCTCTCTAATGAAAGGGTTTGGGACATACTACCCCAATGAGGGTGTGTCAAGAAAACAACACTGGGAAGGACTCTAACTGCTCCCATCCTCTGCCCTGAGCGAGAGCAAAGAAACTAGAACTCTTCCAGCGACATCTCCCTGAAGACACCATAAAGCCTAACAGACCTTCCTCTGTTGTAGGTCCTAAGGCCTCCATTCCAGAGGAGTCCATCATGACCCAAAAGAAATCACATCACAGAAAAGGGTCTGGGCATGCCCTGCCAGTTCACCACTAAACCACACTCTTTTGCTTCCATTAATACTTATATCGGGGGATGAGGGGACTTCATTTTCAAAGACTTCTATCTCTGTGAAAACTATATCAAGTAAACAAGTATGCTTTCCTCTTGCGGTTTGCTAGAGAGGTCTCAGCTACAACCATTGCAACGAATGGAAAACCAACATTTGTTTTGTCCCTTGGGGTCTGATTTAAAAGAATATTCTAAAGGAGCCTGTATTAGATAATTTTTTCCATTACTGTGGCAAAATACCTAACAAAGGCCACTTAAGGGAGGCTTTGTCTTGTAAGCTGAGGTATGTAATCCATTGTGGAGGGGAAAAGCATGACAGGCAAAGCTTGAATCAGCCTGCCTCAGAAAACACAGAGCAAGGACAGAGGAGGGCTGGGACTTGGTTTGCTTTTGCCTATTTTATTTAATGGCAGACCCCAACCGTAAGAAGGTGCCACCCACGTTAAGTGTGACTCTTTCCCTCTCATTTAAACTTCTCTGGACACAGTTAGGTGAGTGTGTCACCTAGCTGAATCCAAATCCGATCAGTTGGCAATGAAGATTCACCTTCACATGGGTCTACCTAGGTCTCTTTCCAGCCTCTTTTACTATTGGCTGTGACTCTCCTCTCTGTGCCTCTGATTCATTTACATGGTGATAAGTAAGGAGGGCTCTTTTTGTTTGTTTGGTTGGTTTGGTTTGGTTTGGTTTGGTTTGGTTTGGTTTTTACTATTTTTTTTCAGTTTTTTCTTTGTTTGTTTCTTGGTTTTTGTTTTTTGGGGGTTTTTTTATGCACTGTATTTTGAGCCTATTCTTCAAGAAGGATGGAGAATAACAGTAAAGATGTCTGAAAATGTCACAAGGAATCATACTCTTAACTACCTACCTAAAAATATGTATAATAGGTGTCTGTTGGTATGTTCACAAATTGACGTACAGAGTTTAAATGAAATTTCCCTATCTAGGCTAATAATGCTCCTTCCAAGAACTACGTAAACAAAAACCCAGCACCAGGTACAACAAACTTTCCATTCAGTTGTTGTTGGTCAAGGTTGTCTAAGAGACACCCCAAACACTACAGGCCATCGCTATTGCCCTGGATTGTCCCCAGGTGGTGGAAGGTTGCTGGAGACTCTGTGCACTTCAAACACAGGGACCTGGAGACCCCTGAACTGTAAGTGACCCAAATGCCTCTTTCTTAAGGACTAGTTGCATGGTACCAGAAGGCACCATGCAAGCTTCCAAAGGAGGGAAGCAACCAACAGTGCTACACAACTATGACATTTATGAGCCACATCAAAGACTAACGTGGCACAATAACCCTAAAAGTGGGGTAGTGGTACTTCCAACAGGAAGTAACGAACAATTCAGCAATTTGACTTAAGACCTGTTCAACCAGAGGGCAAGGAAGCCTGGTACTGGAGAGCTAGCTAACTACCCAGAGCTAGTGAAGCCATAGAACTCGGAGAAGAACCTACAACCACCACTTTATTAAACCAGTATAACCTGTAACTATACCCTAAAGAGGATGTCCTTACATACACATCCCTCACCCCTCATCAAGGAAATTCAGCAACAGACATAGACCATTACAGAAAACTACAGAGTTATGGAGCCCAGTTATGAAAGAAGAATACATCTACAAAAAAACTTTCACAGCTACGGCTCAGGGAACATAATGGAAGAGCAAGCAGAAAGATTGTAAGAGCCAGAGATGAGGGAGATTCGTTTAAAATTGTGTCTCCTAATAATGTTAAAAGCTATACCCAGAAAGTCTGACCATGAGTCTCCCAAACATAAGACAAACAGGGACAATAATAAACATGCTAACATGGACAGGGGAACTCCCATGAGGCCTCAACCCTACATGTAGAACTACAGGCAACTACAGAAAGTTGAAAGTGGGAGAAATACTCTTCCCCAGGGCAGACTACATTAATTTGTTATCCAACCAAGTGGTCAGCCCTGAAGATAAATGCATATAAACAGCATTATTCAGACTGTATCTATGTGTGTGGATAGATAGATAGATAGATAGATAGATAGATAGATAGATAGATGATAGATAGATGGATAGATAGATAGATAGATAGATAGATAGATAGATAGATGATAGATAGATAGATAGATAGATAGATAGATAGATAGATAGGCACAACTAATGAAAAAAAGGCCATGAATTTAAAAGAGAACAAGAATGAATATATGAAAAGGGTTTGGAGGAAGAAAGGGGAGGAAAAAACAGTATAACCATACGCTCAAAAAATAAACAACAAATTTACAGACTTGAAAATCATTTTTCATGTAATGTATTTTGATAATATTCTTTCCCCTCCCCCCAACTCTTCCTACATCCTTACCATCCAAGTTTGTGTTCCTTCTTTTTCTCTCCCCAGTCTCTCAAAAAATCAAAACAATCAAAAAACAGTAAAACACAAATAAATAGCAAACTAATTAATTAATTAAACAAAAAGGCCACAAAAACAAAACAAAAACCATGGAGTCTGTTTTATGCCTAGGCATGGAATTTGCTTTGAACTGAAGTTGAAATATCTATTAACAGTCGATTGGAGAAAACTAATATTGCCATTGCCAGTAGGTATCAGTCACAAACAGTGTCTTGGTTAGAAGTGGGTCCACTTCTTCTCATGATTGTGTTTGGTTTGAACATGTGCATGTCTCTGAGTTTATATGTGTATCAGTAATCAGGGAATCCTTGATCCAGAAGGAACAGATTGGATACCTACTAAACATCTCAAAATATGCCCCAACATATAAAAAAGACACGTGTTCCACTATGTTCATCGCAGCCTTATTTATAATAGCCAGAAGCTGGAAAGAACCCAGATGCCCTTCAACAGAGGAATGGATACAGAAAATGTGGTACATCTACACAGTGGAATATTACTCAGCTATCAAAAAACAAGACTTTATGAAATTGTAGGCAAATGGTTGGAACTGAAAATATCATCCTGAGTGAGGTAACCCAATCACAGAAAAACACACATGGTATGCACTCATTGATAAGTGGCTATTAGCCCAAATGCTTGAATTACCCTAGATGCCTAGAACAAATGAAACTCAAGACGGATGATCAAAATGAGAATGCTTCACTCCTTCTTTAAAAGGGGAACAGGAATACCCTTGGCAGGGAAGAGAGAGGCAAAGATTAAAACAGAGACTGAAGGGACACCCATTCAGAGCCTGCCCCACATGTGGCCCATATATATACAGCCACCCAATTAGACAAGATGGATGAAGCAAAGAAGTGCAGAAGTGTAGATCGCTCCTGAGAGACACAGCCAGAATACAGCAAATACATAGGCGAATGCCAACAGCAAACCACTGAACTGAGAACGGGACCCCTGTTGAAGGAATCAGAGAAAGAACTGGAAGAGCTGGAAGGGGCTCGAGACCCCATATGTACAACAATGCCAAGCAACAAGAGCTTCCAGGACTAAGCCACTACCTAAAGACTATACATGGACTGACCCTGGACTCTGACCTCATAGGTAGCAATGAATATCCTAGTAAGATCACCAGTGGAAGGGGAAGCCCTGGGTCCTGCTAAGACTGAACCCCAGTGAACTAGACTGTTGGGGAGGGCGGCAATGGGGGAGGGTGGGAAGGGAACACCCATAAGGAAGGGGAGGGGAGGGGATGTTTGCCCGAAACCGGAAAGGGAATAACACTCAAAATGTATATAAGAAATATTCAAGTTAATAATAAAAAAAAAAAAAAAACCAGGTTTGCTCGGGTAGGTTTATCTTGGCCATCCCTCTTCCTATTTAGGACAGCTTCGTTCCATGCATGTCAAGGTGAGGGCATTAGAAATAGAAGATTTAAAAGACAAGAATGGGAAAAGAAAGAAATCTGATGAAACAGAAATGCTGGGACTCTCCCAAGTACCATTCAGGCAGCACTACTCAACAGATAGGAGCCCATTTGAATCCCAACCTACTAACCTTGAACTTTTCCATCCAAGTTTATACTGTTCTATCTACACAACTCAAGTTCTCGTCACTGAACATTGATGTTTTCTATTGACAAGATGGATTCTCCATGGCATCATGTCTCAAGACCAAGATGTGTTCTATGTAAGCTTGTGGCAGGTCACAAGAAGAGCTGGCTACCATTCTGTTCCCCCACGTTCTCATGTTGGGATGGGCTTGACCTTTCTGTAACTATGGAACTGTTGTCAGGAGGACATAAAGCAATACCAGACAGTGGAAGTGCAGTCCCCAGAGAGGGAGCCTCTCCATCCCAGCTTCCAGCCTATTCCTGTCCCCACTCCCCGCTGTGTGACTTTGTGTACATTATTTAGTATCTCAGAGTCTGTTTCCATGTATGCTAATTGCAAGCATAAAAAATGCTGTCTGTTCATCTAGCTGTGCAAAACTTCTGTAAGGAAAAGTTCTAGTTGAATGCATTTGGGAAATTATAAAGCCTCACAAAAATATTATCATAGGTTGAGCATTCCTGATATGAAAATTCAATATCTGAAAATTTCAAAACCCAACTTTTGAGTACCAACACAACATCTTAAGTGAAAATCCCATATAAGATCTCCTGTCAGAAGTTTCAATCCAAACACAGGTGCACTAAAAATATTGTGTAGGGGGCTGGGATGTAACTCAACTGGCAGAATGTTAGCCTAGTTCCCCAGCACTGCCTCAACCAGGGGTGGTGGTACACACCTATGATCTCAAGGGGAGGCAGAAGGATCAGAAGTTCAGGGTCGTCCTCAGCCACACAGCAAGTTCAATGCCAGCCCAAACTTTTGAACCCATGCTAACATTTTTAATTTAGACCCTGTCTAAATTTTTAAATGCAAAAAAAAATTTAAATTAAGTTAAATTGAAATTTTAGGCAAAATGTGGTCGCATACACCTTTAATCCCAGCTTTTGGGGGACAAAGGCAGACAGAATTTTGTGTTCCTAGCTAGCCTGGTCTATATGAGTTCCAAGTCTACCAGACTGTCTCAAAAAAAATTAAAATTGTATTATCAAGTTACTTCAGGCTATGTGTGCAGAGAGAATATGAAGCATCAGTGACTAGTTTGTCTGTTTGTTTATTTATTTATTATGTGTATAATGTGCACTTGCCTCCTTTATATGTGTACCATAATATGTGCAGTGTCCTTGTAGGTCAGAAGAAAGTGTCAGATCTCCTGGGACTGGAGTTACAGTCAGTTGTGAACTTCTCTCTCTGGGTGCTAGGAACTGAACTCAGGTCCTCTGAAGAACAATGTTTTAGTTACCTTTCAATTGCTATGACAAAACACCATAACCAAGGCAACTTATAAAAGAGTTTATTGTACTGGGGCTTACAGTTCCAGGGCTTGAGTTCATACCATGATGGCAGGGAGCATGGCAGCAAACAGGCAGGTATGGTACTGGAGCAGTAGTGGAGAGCTTACATCCTTATCCAAAAGTGAGAGGAGAGAAAGAACTAACTGAGACTCAAATGGGTTTTTGAAACCTTGAAGCCTAAGCCCAATGACACACCTTCCTCCAATAAGACCACACCTCCTAATCCTTCTCAAACAGTTCCACCAAAAGGAATTAAGAATTCAAATACATGAGGACCATGTGAGGGCCATTCTCATTCAAACCACCACAAGCAGCACGTGCTCTTAATCACTGATCCATCTCTCCAGCACCAGACCAGCAAATATCGTCGAGTCCCATTCCTAAGGTACCTCTTTACTCTAGAAATATTTTAAACTTTTTTAATGTAAAATCCAAAATAACTTGGTCACACACATTTCAAATAAGGATATCCAGTTTGGATTATTTCTGCTGCTTTTAGTATCCTCAGGGCTAAGTATTCTCGCACCAACCGGATACATTTAGAGCTGCTTAGGAGGAAGTGAGTCATATAAAATGCAACATTGGTATTCTTGCAGCGCCATGGTTAAACTTCAGCTCCATAGCAGAAGCTCACACATGTGCCCACCTTTACCATAACAAAGCATTCTGTGACCCGTGCAGTCAAGACCCCTTGCATTTGGGAAGTGCTCAAAAATACCTTTGCCAAACTACAATTTCAGAATCTGCTGCTTTGTTCCACTGGCCTACGTACATTTCTTTTTAATTGATCAGAGAAAGATTAAACTGCCAAAAGAATTAGTCAATTGCTGCCTCTCTAACAGACTCTTCTCCTCATCGTCCCTGGCTTGTATTGGAACCAGATGGTAAAACCAAGACGGGAACACGCTTTGGTGTCCAGAAGGAGGCCGGTCTGGCCAAAGCACTGTCACTCCTGTCAGCAGCCAGAGTCAAAAGCATTTTTGTAGTTAATCATCAGGAGTGCCTACTGGCTCCAGCAGCCACTCACGCAGTGTTTGTCAGCATGAAGGCTCCATCCACACCACAGATGACGCCATGTCGGCGAGAAATGTGTTTCAATATCCTTCAGCAATGAGCTGAGCAAATCTTCATGGCTGACACCCAAAGCAACATACAATTTAGTGCTGGACTTCTTTTTTGACCAAATTCTGTGAATGCCGATGCCTTTCATTTCGAGAAACCAACCTCTCACTACAAATCTTCCCTGGAACATTCATTAAAACACAGGATGTTAAAAGATTGCAGCAAATTAGCAAAATGTCTTTAAAGTAATTGAAACACACACACTCTCTCACGCAAATTCACACACACACACACACACACACACACACACACACACATACACTTACACACACTCTCTCTCACCCATATACACACATACACACTCTCTCATACTCTCATACAACACATTCTCTCATACACACACACACACACACACACACACATACACACTTTAATTTCAAAATATGTGAAGTTAGACTTAGACTCTGCAGTTTCGTGGGTGAGAGCCTACCAGTAAAACTCTTGCTACTTCAGTGGCAGCAATCGGTGAGATGGTGAATATGAAAATAACAGAGGAAATGCACTGTGCTTTGGAGCTAAACCAGAGGTGCTTGGTGGACACATGAAAGGAAGGCACTGAACAATAACAGTGCAAAGTGTGTCTCAGGGCGAGCCTATCAGGCCTTCCGTGTTGCTGATGGAGGCCTATTCATTCCTTAAGTACTAGAGAGAGGCAAACCTGGGCATCTGAAGAGAGACGTCCCAAAATGGCTTCTCCACTTTACAGTTGAGCGTTGTCACCAGATCAGAGCAGCTCAGATGAATATTTCATACGAAAGGTTTAAGTAAAGAAAATTTTCAGGAGATGCCTAGGACAGAAGAACCAAATTGCAATGACGTATTACGATATTGCAAGGAGATCTGACCTCTCTCTGTGGTAAAATGGCACATGAGTAGCAAATGAAACAGGGCTCAGAGCATGGCCCACAGATGTGTCAAGTTGTACCTGATAAATGCACACAGAAGCTGGAGCCCCATAGTGCTGAAGCTATTCTGTTTTCCATGGGATTTATCTTCATGTGCTTAAAATTCATAGTTTCTGCACAAAATAAAGTAAGATGGCATTTGTTATACGAACCTCAGTAGAGTCAGATTAGTGGGAGTTAAAATCCCCGGAGTGTAGACTCGTTTGCTTTTGAATTGATAGCATCTGGGATATAATGATCAATACCACGATTTCTTTAAAACTGTACCGTACATGGAGATGTGTGGGTGACCTGATGGAGCTGCTGGGTTGGTTTAGTTTCCTCCTTATTGTTAGGGATAGCTTTTTTTCCTGTAATTAAACTTAGTTAGCATTAATGATCTTTACTGCTTTTTAATTTTGTGCAGAGAATATGCTATAATAAACAATAAAAAGTGATATGGAACATTTAAAATTGGACAATAGTCAAAAATCCTTAATACTGTGGATTATACTATGTGCTATTGATAATGGGTGACGATTGGAAAAACTCTAGAAAACAACCAGGGCAATTTAGACATATTTTTGCTTAAAGGCTATTGTGTTGTGGCCTCTTTTCTCATGGTGAAGCTAATGGTTGATAACATGAACTCCACAGTCCAGGAGACGAAGCAGGAGAGAACACACAGACTTCTTCCCCAAACCCCACTGCCTAATTTAAATGCCTTTTGATTGGCTAATCATTTTCATTCTCAACAAAAATGATTGGAAACAAGCTTCCTTAAACCCCTCACTTTAGCTGTTAACAGAGCCAATCAGAAAAAAGACGGGTTTTGAACCTACACAGGAAATAGGTTCATATGTTTAAAGAAACAGGGTTCTCCGTTGCCCTATGTTAAAGAGACACCTTCTTCAGTTCCTCAAGAAAAGGTTTCTGGTTTTACTTCCTGAAGCATCAGATGATTTTTAAACTGCTTTATAATAATTAACATGTTCCCAAAAGAATCCCAATGCGATGTTTTTATTCATTATCCCAAGAGCTACAGATTCTGTGCTGGAAGCTGCATTCATCTCAAGGAAAACATTTCTCAGAGAGGAGTTTTGGGATTCTGGCCTCTGCTTTTCTATATATTATATAAAAAGAGAGCTCGGAATCAACTGGAAATAATCCTACATTTAAACAAGGCTCTCATGTCAATTTTCCCCTCACAATCGTATTAAGAAGCCAGTAAAATATGAATTACATAAAACCAAAGGATTCATGTAAGCCCTCACCTGTTACATAAGAAGCAGAACATTATGTAATATGCCTTTTCTTACTAATTCTTCAAATTCTGAATGCTTTGTGTGACACCGAAGAACACTGAATAATGGTGTTTAAATATTTTTAACTGTTTGAATATGCACAGAGCCTCTACACTAATATTGCAAGTAGTTTGGTGACATCTAGTGGAAAGAGTGACTTGCAGCCGGAGACATTCAGATGCCACAGCAAAGGTAGCTGCTGGAACCATGAAAATACGTGTAGGCAAAGAAGAGATTTCTTGCCTTCTTTCCTAAGAAAATGAAAGAGACTGAGTAGTCCTTCGGAGGGAAAACTACTTCACATCCATGATGATTACTACAAAAATGTTGATTATATAATGCAGAATCTTTGAAAAGTGTTTGGAATGAAAACACACACCACACACACACTAGAATACTGTAACACTTACGCCTACAAGAAACAATCATTCATATAAACCACGTTCTCTTCCTGGCGTCATCGATTTTGATGATCTTTCCCACTAAGATTAGATGGCCCAGGTGTGTAACTTTATAGCCTGAACTGTAACTACACAGCCATCTTTGCATGCCGCTCGGTATAACAATGATTCTGAGGAGCAGAGAGCTAGAAGAGGACTGCCACTTCACAGCTGGATGCCATACGTCCACACAACACCTATGGCTTCTGTGTGACAGTGCAGGACTGAGCAAGAGCACCGTGGCAGAGAGGGTCTTACACTGCAGCAGTGTTTAAGGTACCGCATTGTTCAGAGACAAGATCAATGTGCGCTTTGCATTGATCAGGTACTGGCTGTGCTACTGGAGCCTGAAGACATTAGAAATAATGTGCCCAGGCCTTACCATAGCCTCAAGCATTCTAATAAGAAAGAAGGACGTGTATTTTAAATCACAGAACTACGAGCAGTGTGGAGAATCTTACACTGGGTGTAGTTGGAATTTCTAGAAAAAAGGAAGAACAGTCAATGCTTAAATGAGAGATAACAGCTGGGCAGGACTTGAAAAATCAAAGGTGCTTTACTAGAAGCAAGCCCCAGCAAAATCGAGACCGGACTGGCATGATGTGGGCTGGTATCCCCCAGGGAAAGCCACAGCAATGGCCCATGTGACTGGAAGGGAAACAGAAGCAGATGGCGGAGGTTTACCAGCGAGGTTAGAAAATGCACTGAAAGTTCTTTTTTTAAGGACAGCCACAGGATTACATTAGCATCCTATAAAATCGTGCTGAGGGAAAATAGCACATGAGTAGCAGAGACCAGCTAGTGGGCTGCCACAGCATTCAAGGGAAGGGGATGAGGGACGAACCCCTAAAGTGAAACAGAGAGCTGGAGACCCAGACGCTAAGGAGAGGGCAGACTAGAAGACTCAAATGTGCTGGTTGGCAGAGGGCAGGCCAAGGAGCAGGCAGGCCTAGACTGGCCAGAGAGGAAACCAGGCAGTTATTAACTACAGAGAAATGTAGATGAATTTTTAACTCTACATTGATAATGCAGTTCAAGATCAACCCAGCTTTGGTGTTCTTATTAACATATATATATATATATATATATATATATATATATATATATATATATATATATCATGCACATCTTATAAGACTGGTCAAGTTACTAGAGGTTTTCTTTAGCAGATGGGTCAAAGGTAAAAATTAGTACATCTTCACCACCCCAGGGCCAAAGAATGCCTGTACTGTGCGTAGGACGGTTAACATCTCTAATTGGCCCCTGTACAATAGTACAATACCAGGACTTAGGGGGTAAGAGGAGCGCTCAAGGGGTTAGGGACATAATCAAAGAGACTCAAAGGAAAACTAATTTTAGCTATCACTGAGGTTTGTCTGCGTAGTATCATTAAGAGGACTAAATGACCTCCTGAACTGTGGTACTGAGAATACATTGCTTCTGTGGAGAACAGCAAGATGATAGACTCAAGCCATCTGATGCCTGTGCCTACACAGGTACAGAGTGCAGAGGAGAGCTTAGAGAGGCCTGGATCCCCTGAGCAGTGACCCCCATGTACTAAGTCGACATCGGCACGCACCGCTCTTAGCGTGTGCTCCCCACGCCTTGCTTCCAGGCAACGAGACAGTTGCCACTGACTGTGAGCTCATCTAGGGATGACTATATAACAGACATTGTTATCTCATGGAATTCTCCCCGAAAGTCTATGAGTTTGACCCTTTGATGCTTATGGGAGGTTACATCATTCACCCAGAGCTACTCAACCCATAAACAGAGAAGCTTAGAGTCAAATCCTGCTCTCCAACTCGAGACCTCTGTCTTTAACCATGGCCCTCCCTTACTTTGGCTCTGTTCATTCGTGGTTTTTTTTTTTAACTTATCAGGTTGTTTTGTTGTTATTTAATACTTTACAATGAACCGTGCATGCCTCCAGCTAAGTTATTAATATCAACATAGATTTTCCTTCATTCTTCAGGCTTGTGGTTCCACAATTGACTTTGTAGTATCTCTTGTTTTGCTTCAGAGCAGACCGAGCTGGTATGTGAGAGACAGGTGGCAGCCAGTTGCTATGGCAATTGCCTGTCATTAATGATAAAGGGTAATTACTGCCGCAAATTTCTGTTTAGCTTGAAAATCTGACTTGCCCCCTCCCCACAGGGGGCACAACCCTTTATCCCCTCTCTACTCACAATGGCCTATCATCTGCCTGGACCACTTAGCATCTCTGCTAAGAGCTAGCAAAGCCTGACCTCTTAAAGACAGAGGAAAGACTAGACGAGTCACGTCTGAAAACAGCTCAGAAAGATTCACGTTTCCCACATTTATTGACTGTCTAAGCTTGCTTTCCCTTCATTTAAGTTTGCCAGAAATACTCTAACCCATGTTATGGGTTTGTCTGTGTAGACTCTAAGCTTCTCTGTTTATGGGTTGAGTAGCTCTGGGTGAATGATGTAACCTCCCAAGTTCAATGATTATTTGAATGGCAACAAGGCTTTAATTACTAGACGGTCACAATACAAGAACAGTTGACATTTTTAACTGACTTACAGAGCTGTGTTTAGTGTTATACCAGATATTTAGTGTTTCAAGTTTTCCCCAAGTCAGCTAGCAGCCCTTAATGTTCAGTGTGCCAGAGGCATTGCGAGTGGAGATTTTCTGTAGGAGTTCAAAATGAGAAATTTTGAACCATGTTAGGTTAGAGACTATGATAGGTAAATATTGTCAGAAAATAAATGGAAAATAAAAACCCAGAAACTGCAAAACAGAATAAAATTAAACACCTGTGTTGTCCCTCATCTCTTTCCATCCCAAAACCTGGCATCCAAATATGTCTCCTTCAGTTCCTTTTCGACTGTAGCTCAAAATCACTTCGCATGCCAGTGAAGAATCCCCAGGCACTGTTCTCACAAACAAGTAATGGCGGTCCTGTTACATAATTATCTTTTTCTTTTTTAATCCTGATCTCACTTACATTTGATATCCGAGATATGGAGATATGGGTGAGATTTGAATCAGAGATAATAATACTGTTCTAAGAACAGAGAATATGTGCTTTTCCTGGAGACCAATGTGTCAGCACATCTAAAATTCTACTCCCTGAGCTGGGCTTGCTAATCAAGGTTGTGTTTTGCTCTGTCTAAATTTTTTCATGTGGCCAGAGAGTACTAACACAGAGGAAGGTTTGGGAGGCGTGGGGTTCTGTAACGAGTGTGGGAAGGGGAAAGGTATGATTGTATCGTTCACACCCAGAGCCTAGAGTGTAAAGAGAAGGCTTGTCACCTAGGAGCAAGGAAGCATTCGATTTTTTTAATCAAGGTGGGATAATGCTTTTTCATCTTGAGAATCTTCAAGTGGCAAAGAAAATGAGGAATTGTATGCAGAAAGCTGTAGCCAAGTCTCTGTTGAGTTTCTGTTCTACGGGCTGACACATTAGGAGCAGGAAGTCTGAAGAAGAGAGGAAATTGGGAAGAGAATGAATGGGGAAAGAAATGACAAGGACTTCGAGGTCTGTGGGCAGCATTCCTACTGGATGTCACTAGACCCCAAAGCCAATGAGCTGGTCTTCTCAGAGGAGGGAAGCTCTGCTTGTCTTATCCGCTGATGCTTTTCAAACCTCTGCAAAGTGCGTTCGGAACATGATAAACTTTAAGTCAATATGTAAATCCCATCATTTTAAAGTTTTCTGCCACTCTAATACAAAATCTCATCATCTTTGTTTAAATAAAGGCTAACTGGGCCATAAATTACCACCTAGACTGTAGCTGTACCAGTCAGGGCAAGCAAGACCAAATAAAATCAGATGAAATCTTAATTATACAGCCCTAGATCCCTTGCTTGTTTTAAAACTGGACTTCAGTTTCACTTCTGCAATTTGCTGTTAATTAATGTGGGAGAGAAAAGGGTTTATTTGTAGGCTTTCCTTTGATAGAGGTGATGGATTCAAAAGATTTAAGGAACAAAAAATGCTGGAGGGAAGGTTGGAGTGCAGATTAGACTCCTAAAGATTCCGAGGACCCATGAGAGAGGAGGCACAGCTCTCCTTCCTTCCTTTGACTTCCGCTCTCCTTTCCTCTTGTATTTTACTTCAGGCTGGATTTGTCAAGGAGGAGAGTCAAATGTCTGTATTGCTGTTTCTCTGCCTCCCGTTTTCCTTAGGATAGCATTGACTCCTGGCCAAGGTCAAAGTGTTCTCTTCCCCAGAGGACATTTGGAAATACTCAGAGGTATGTTCTGGTTGGATGATGCTTTTGTCTTCTAGTTGGATAGAGGCTCCTGGACATCCTATGATGCACACAATGGCCCTGACAACCTCAACAGTGTTTGTGGATAAGAAATCCTCTTCTCGTTATTGGATGCTGCCCCAAAATGTCTAGATTGTTGGAACTGCACAAGACTCTCTGAAGCGAAGCTTACTGTAACAGAGGATTACAAATTTTAAGTGATGCGTTTCTGGGTCCAGAGCCATGAGTGCTTCCAACCCCTGTCTGCATGACTGTGAGACCACATGCTGCTGCCTCTCAACTTCCCCTGAGATGACTTGAAAGCCCAGATTCCCACTTGGCAGATCATTAAACCAGCAGAGCCACTACTCGCCTCTAGGGTATGTCTAGTCACTTGTTTGCATTCGTTCACATTGTAGAAGATGTAGACACGAAGCCCTTGCTTCATATAAAGCACTGTTATATATGCTACCCCAGAATCTGCTAAGCAATCATACAAGGAAATCAAGGCTTGGACAGGTGAGGTCAAACAGCCAGCCAGGTGCAGAGATAAGATCTGATTGCAAAAAAGTCTGACGCTAGTTTCTCTAATCCTTTCTAACCACTACTCAGTTTTGCTAGTACGTCTACAAAGCTGGGGATGTAGCCATGGAAGTCACTCAGTGAAATGTGACCTTTCTCCTCCAGAATCTGTGTGCACCTCAAGTATACAAGTAAAAAAAGTATTCACTCCCTTGCTAGTTTTTAAAGTGTGTGTATGTTTCTGTACATACACGTGTATATACATGCACATGTGCCTTTACATGTGGATGTGAAGGTCAGAGACTGATGTTGGGCATCTTCCTCCATTGCTCTCCCCCTTGTTACTTTTAAGCAGAGTCTCTCGCTGAATCTGGAGCCTGGCATTTCAGCTAAACTGGATGGCCAGCAAGGCCCCGGGATCTGCTTGACTCCTGTCCCCAGTGCTGAGGTTACACACGAGTGTTACCAATGCCTGCCTTTTATGTGGGTGGTGGGAATCCAAACTCACACACTCATGTTTGTATAACAAGTAAACCACCTCTCCAGTCCCATCTTAGCATAACAATAAATGTATAAAGTATCATGTTGTCCTGTGATACAGGTAGACACAGAAAGGTATGTCTTTTCTTTGAGTGGACTCACTCGTGGATGGAGTCTCAGAAAGTTGAGCCCTGTACCAGACATTGTGGAGATGGTAGGCCCTCGGTAGTTCATGAGACTGAAAGTCTGAAGATGAGACATAAACTCCTCTCCAGTGCTGCTAGCCCCTGAGGCAAACCAGCATCACCCTCATTTACTGCTTTGAAATTCTTTCTCATTGTTTGCATAAAATTTCCTTCTATTAAGTGCGGGATATGAAAAGGTTTTCAAATAATTAGTACAGTTAGTCTAAATGTAAAAAAAAAAAGATAAAGGGAAAACTGCGCGCAATTAGGATTTGCATAATTTCTTTAACACTGCTTAAGTTATCTACATTTATGCCTCAAAGTAGGACAGGGTTTTGGGTGACACAGAATAAACCATGTGCCTGACCCTTGCTGTCCCTCGAAACACCTCAACTCGGTTACCTAAGCAATTACATCTTTGAGCACTTTTTCCTCAGCAAGGTTTTTTTTTAATGCTTGCTTATTATATCTCAAATGATCTTTATAGAAGCAGGAAGGTTAATGTATGGGTTTTTCAGGCATGAGTCAGTAGATCTTGTGAATCATCTGTCCTCATAGACGGCCCTCACAATGTCACAAATTCATTGCAAAAACACTCATCTCTTCTCACTTTAAAAAAAAAAAGTATGGGTACCCATACATAAGATAAATTTACATAAATACATACATCACCTACTGCCAATTAGTATGCATTGATGAGCAGAGCCCAATAACCCTGATGATAAGTGAAAGCACATTGGTACCAAGTTGTCTCTGGGAAATCAATGGGAATCTCAGCAAGTATTTAACTTAAGAGTAGATGGAGGAGACTCATTACTGGCCTGGCTTGTCGCCTTGTTCTTGATTAAAGAAGTAAAAAAAAAAAATGGAATGCTAATTAAACTGTTAGACCAATCGTAATAAACAAATAGGTCTAATTTGGGGAGCAAAGAAAGGGGTAAAACACTGAAGCTCGGCGGTTCCTTTTCTTACACGAGGTTTTCTGATTTCGACTGCAAGAGTGCCTGTCCCCAAGGCCTGCAGACCAGCGGGGTTGCTGATTCCAGAATAAAGAGAGAGAGAAAATGTGTCAACTTGGTGAAGCTGCCTACAAGCTGCGGCTTGTAAGACTCCCTGAGATCACAGTCCGTGATTGCAGCCTGTCCTGCTCACGGACTGTCACCTAATACAGCGTGTTGTAAGTCGTGAAGAATGTGTTTAAGTATAAATAGTCCTGCCTGGCTGGAGCACGCAAAACTGTTCCTTCCGTTCAGTGTGCACACAGCTCGGAGGCCAGGGTCCTGGGTGTACCAGTTGTATCTCCACATAAAATGAATGTCAGCAGGACCCTAGTGTATAATATTGTCTATTAGACAGTGCATAAAGGCCTTGCACTGTGTGTACATACTGTAGCCACACAGAAAACATTACCAAATGAACCTGCTTTTAGCCCACTGCCTCATACGGTGGTAATTAAGGAGAACTGCTTTTTGATTTGCAACTATTTGCTGTTCTGCAGGAAAAACATAGCTCAGACCATCTTGTTCCATTTGTTGTTGCCACGCTTAATCTTCTGATTCATGAGGAATTATTACACCCAACACCTATGGGGAATTTAATTGTTTGGCTCCGACTTCTCTGGCAAGTGTAATTATGGAGGAGGAGGATGTATAGATTAACATTCTTTAAAAGCTTCATCCAAGAAAAAATAAATAAAGGGAGGTGGAGTTTTTTGTAAAACCTGGTATTGAATAACATCCAGGTTTGAAGCAATGCCAGTACTGAGCTTAAGAGAAAATGTCAATGCCTAAGTGGGAGGTCAAACCAGGGACACCGAGCCCAGAACTTTGGTCCCACGGCCACTGACTTGCAAATCAACACACCCTATATATCCAATGGGTATTTGCAGGTCATTTTGTATTTATGGGTAAAAGTACAGAGTAGTTTTGAATAAGATAGGAATAAACTTTGAGATCTGTTTCCATTGCTCTTCGAGGATGAAGCTTCATTTTCCCACAACCATAGAATAAGAGAACTCAGGATTTAAAAGGCAAGAACGAGCTGCTATTTCTCTCTGTGTCAATCAATGTACTGCTAAGCAGGTGACACCCAATAGACAGAAGAACAAGGCTTGTAGCAAACACAGTAAGGGCCCATCTTTGTTCCTGCACAGTCCCAGACTTTCAGCCTCTGAGACAAACACCACTGACTGTTTCCGGAGCTATGCAAGCCCCCATTGACTGTAGTGGTACACCAATGACTCTCAAGGGTTGGTGACTGACCAACCACCCTTACCCGTCAAGGTGGATAGCTTGCACGTGTGTCACAGCTTTCCCAGAGTCTCAGCACAGGATTAAGTTCCAGTTGCCCACGTGGTCCCTGGCCTCATGCCACATTCTTGATTGGCTACCTCTCCTTCTCCACTCCTTCCCTGCTGCTCTGCAGGCCTGCCCTGCATCTGACTCCTTGCCTTACATCTTCCTTCTGGGGGAACTCATGGCACGAGCGGCTGGCCTCAAAGACCACATAGCAGATAAAGGATGCACAATGAGAAAAGAACAAAGTAAGCCGGTTTGGGTGTGCTGCAACTGTAACTGTACCAACTTTGTCTGCACAACCCTACAGATGTGCAAACCAACCTACAAATTCCTAAGGCACTAGGCAGCAATTGTTACAAAAAGAAACAAAATAGATCCACCATTTCTCTTGGGCCACCGTAGTCAGATATCAGAGTAGGAAGTCCAAGTTTCTCATAGCTGTAGAGGTTAGAAGTGCAAGATCAAGGATTGGCTTTCTGGCAAGGCCTCCTGGATCGTAAGCAGCTATCACCTGACTGTGTTGTCCTGTAGCCATGTCTCTGTGAAGAAAGACAGAAAGTAAGGAGGCAGGGTGCTTCTGGTGCCTCCTCCCTTCTGACAGTGATGCTGGACCTGTCGGATTATGGTCTAATGTGGCTCGACAAAGAAGTAACGTCCGGAAGCGTATGTTTTAGATGCTTGGTTCCTAGTTGGTGATGCTGTTTTTGGAGGTTCTAGAAATGCAGTAAGGCATCTGCCTGGAGAAAGGAAGCCATTGGACAGAGTATCTGAGAAGAGCACACCGTGTCGCCAGTCTCTTCCTTCTCACTGTTCCTTGTCAGTCTGCCTTGAGCTGCAGAACCTCCTACACCACAGGTACCAGCTGCTGTGCTGTGCTGTGCTGTGCTGTGCTGTGCTGGGCCCAAAGACTTGGGACTTTAGCACAGTGAGCACCCTCAATCGTTCCTCCTTTAGACTATAGTTTGGTAACAGGCATACAAAAGTAACTACAAAGGACCCTGCTTTTATAACCTCACTGACCTTTGTGACTACATTTGTATGAGTCAAAACGTCTTTTCCCATTTTTAGCTGTATGGTTTTTCTTTATCACATTTCTATGAATTGAATAAAAGCAGTTTCTGGTTTGCTTCCAGATGCTAGAAGAAGACAATTTTAATCTTTTTACAGGGATGTTCACAAACAGAAAATATATACAAAGCAGTGGTATCAGTCCTCGGGAGAGCAGAGACCTTCAGAGCTGCCATGCCAAGTACCTTTGGGCTTCTGAGAACGCTCAACTTTTGGGAGGATAAAAAAGTACGTGTCCTATTAGTTTTTAAGTTATTTTCAAAGGCCACTTGCTCTTTTCAGAACATGGTTGGCTCTCCCTCAAACACCGCTCAGCATGACCAAATCAGAGAGCTGTATATAGACTATGCATCCTCACCCCCTCCCCAAAGGACAGTCCATGTCCTCAGCATAATTACATGGTACAAAGAATAGAGGTTTTGTTAACTAGCAGCTCTTTTTTGCAAAGGCTATCAAATATCTGGGGCAGCATAATGCTGTAATTGTATCTACGAACCTGTGTAACATTTAGACAATAGGTTCCAAAGGTCAAGGTACATGTTACGTATCCACTGTATTCCTCTGATGAGCCTAAAATGCTTACTGTGATGTGGAATGAAGCTAAGCACGGAACATGTGCTTCTCTATAAGAAATAAATCTCTTTTAATATTAAAAGTGCCAAATTATTATTTATTTTGAATGGAGTTTTTATTAATAGTTTACTCATAGCTTTACTTACTGAGATGACAGAAGGGTTTGATTCTCTGTATACTCTAACATTTAGTCAGCAATGGGTGGCAGAGAAATCTCAGCTCTGTTTTGCCATTGACACAAAGATCAAATCTCAGTCGGTACTAATCAAATACAGATTGGTCATACCAATAGATGGATCTGTGGTTTGCAAAGAATGATACCCCAGACTCATGTAGTATGTAGCAGCAAAGGGCATTTATTCTACGGAGAACCTGCATGCAGGGGCCCACCATACACAGGGTGGAAGATAGAGGTGTGGACTCTGCTGGGTCAATTTAAAGCCTGTTGGTGTAGGAGTGGGGGACTTTTACTTTTCTTTCCCTTGAGTGTTGGCTCTATCTCCAGGATTGTGGGTGCCTTTGTGATTGCCTAAGGTTCTGAGGCACTTGGGGGACTTTTGCTAATTAGTTATTCTTGGCTCAAACTAGGTGGTAAGGGCAGCTTCTATAGCTCCTGATTGGGTGTCCATGAGGTTGGCTCAAGCTAGTTGGTGGAGCAGTTTCCTGATTGGCTGCCCACGACGGGTGGTTTTTCCTGGAATTGACTTGTTTTGGACCTTTCTAATTCTGGGAAGCAGAAACTTAGGCCTAGTCTACCAAACTGCCAGTTTGAAGCCTGTCATAGAGTCAGCCTGACACTAATGAACTCTGTCCTCTCACCAAGAACAAGAACTAACCCCCTGTCATTTTGGAGGAATCCAAGTGCTCCTTAGTTTTACATCTGCAAGTTTTCATCTCAGCTTTGCATCCCATTTGTAATGGACCAACCCTCAAATTCACACCTTCAACACGTTCCTGGACACAAGAATTAAACTGAGTTGACTGTATTCGTTTCCACTTGAAGTCTACTGGTCACCACATAGTCCACAGGACTCAAACTGAGCTCTTACTCTGAACTCACCAACTCTGTCCCAACCACATCATTTTCCACCCTTGTTGATGGCAATCGAATCAGTAACTAAAACCAGAAGCCATCATGAATCATTACTTTCTTCTAGACCTTACATCCACTCCTTACCAAACCATATCGATACTATGTTCAATATCCAGACCCCAAAATTTTCTTGCCTCCTCAGTGATTATCTCTCTAGTATAAACAACTAAATATCTTTCGCAGATGTTTTCAGCTTCTCCAGGTTTTCGCCCATGTGTGTGGGGTTACTGTGGATTGTTTTCAAGGATTCATGAATGCTAGGCAAGCACTGACTGCATCACCACCCCAGCCTTTCCCACCGTAACCCCTTTGATAAACCTTAAACTTAAAACTTGGGGGCCAAAAAATTCCTTCCAAATATTCCATCACCTATAACTCCCTTGCTTCTTATCTCACTCTGAATAAAATTTAAAGTAAGACTTGGGCAGTAAGACTCTGCATGAAAGGCCCCCAGCCCCTTCTAACTGAGCTGTACGCTCTTCACATCGGTCTCTGCTGTTCCTCACGCCTACCTAGGAAATGGACTTGGATATTGTTGTGATATCTGCCATGGCATGCTCACTCCAGATTCCTGTGTAGTTCACTGTCTTATCTCCTGTAAGACATTGCCCAAGCATCACTGTGACAATGAAACTTACCCTAACCACCTCATTGAAAACTGAAATCACACCACCTCCCTTCACAGCCTGATGCCTCTACTCTGCTATGTGTTCCCTTTTCACACATCCAGCACCCTGTAAGTTTCTGTTTATTGTCTGTCTTGCCCAGACAAATGGTAAGGATCAGCAGATAGAGGGCTCTCTCTTTTTTTTTTTTTCAGGGATCTATCTTCAGAACCTAGAATAATCTTTACCTCTTCCCCAATGATCCCTGAACCTTAAAAGGAGGGGTTGAGGTGTACATGCTCCATTTACTGGTAAATATTCTGCAATATCTCAGTCTCTGAACCTTGGATAACTGTGAATTTCTCTATTAATCACAAGCTACTGCAAATATAAGCTTCTCAGATGAGAGTTGAGGAATTCACTAATCTATGGGTATAGAATAAATCATTATTACTATGTCTACTTAGTAGAACATTAAATAGTATATCCTTCCATAGACTTATAACCTGTCTTGCCACATGTTCTTTACCCAATTATGGTGCCAGGTATGATTATTTTCTTGTACAATAGAACCAAAACCTAATCAAAAAAAAAAAAAAAAGGTTGTTCACTCTCATGATGTTTGTGCCATGGCTGTACCAATGGACATGCCTTTCCAGTCATGGTGTCTCACAGGGCTCATAGCTGGGTATGACTGATGATCACTTTTCACTTCTGGTGATGTATACAAAAAACCTTCCATGTCTATCAAAGCTAGCCAGAGGGATGCAGCTTCCAGATTAGTGCCAGGTTGATCTCTCTATGTTCTATTACTCAAATATATGGTGTCTTCAACAATAGGATCTTACCATCCAGCAGTGGAAGGGAACCAAGAGTTTTAGCTATGGCCTGTAATGCTTGGCAGTGTATAATTGATAGCTTGTTGGTCAACTACTCCAAAAGAAGGAAAACTTTCCTGGCACTGGGCTTCATATTTGTCAGTCTCTAGTGTCTGGAAAAGGCATTGTCGTCCTGTTATAGATATAGATAGGTAGATAGGTAGATAGGTAGATAGATAGATAGATAGATAGATAGATAGATAGATAGAGACATAGAGACATAGAGACATAGAGACAGAGACATAGAGACATAGAGACATAGAGACATAGAGACATAAAGGCAGGGATATAGAGAAATAGATAGAAGTATATAGATAGACATATAAAGATGTATGGAAACTTCTATAGTAGTAGGATTCCATTTGTCTTTTTTTGAATGGTTATGAAACAGTGTAAGGGCCAGAGGTGGTGGATGACTAGAAGAAAACAGTATCTTCTGGGCACATTGGAGAAGTTGTTTATATAAACTCACAGTGGTTAAAGTAGCATGCTCAAAACCTGTAAAAGCCCGAGGCCGACCAAGTCCCAGCGTGGGACTGAGAGGTGAGTATACAGTGCCACCACCAGCCATGAGCTACAGGCAGCTGATAGCTGCTCAGAGACTGAGGTAGTTCCCTGGTGAGTCAACCACACACTGATGGCCGGCCATACATCAAGTAAGATGTGAGCAACACAAGTCTGTCTTGAAGGGCTTTTAAAAAATACTCATAGGTGGATGGGTGTGGAATGGGGGTGGACCTAGGAGGAATTAAAACATCAATATAACAAAACACATCGTATGAAACTGTCTAAGAACTAATAAATTTCTAAAGAACCTAAAAAGAATGTCCAATAGATGACAATTTTGAATGAATGTGATGCCTTTTTTTAATTTTTTATACAACAATTAGTAGGAATTCATCATTAAAAAAAATGCATCATCATTTTTCATTGTTTGGCCATTCCCTCGATCTCTGTCCATCTTTATGCCTGCACTTCTTGTAGGCAGGACACATTTTGGGTTGAAGGTTTTGTGAGTGAACTGATGGTTATCCTGTATTTTATGGCTAGTGAGCACATTCTATGCTTGCCTTTCTTGATCTGGATTATGATTTGGCCCAACTTGAGACCCACCCCATGGGAGAGGGCCAACCTCTGATGATATTAATGAGACTCTGCTATGCTTACAGATAAGAACCTAGCAAATCCGTCTTCTAAAAAGCTTTATCCAGTATCAGATGGACACAAATGCAGAGAGCCACAGCCAATCAATAGGTGGAGCTCATTGAGGAGTTGGGTAAGAATCGAGGCAGCCTCGGCGATCAAGAACACCACAAGAAGACCTACAGAGTCAACTAACCGGAGCCCAGGGGGGCTCACAGAGACTGAACCACCAACCAAAGAGTGTGCATAAGCTGAACCTAGGCCCCTTCACACAGATGTAGCAGATGTACAGCTTGTTCTTCATGTGGGTCCCCTAACAATTAGAGTGGGGACTCTGTTGCCTGCCTGTAGATCCTGTTCCCCCTTAACAGGGCTGCCTTATCTGGCCTCGTAGGAGAGGATGTACTTGGTCCTGCTGTGTCGTGATGTACCAGGGTGGGTTGGTACCCATGGAGAGCCTTCCTTTCTCTGAGAAAAAGGAAGTGGGAAATGGGGAAGGACTTAGGGGTGGGACTGGGGGAAGAGGAAGGAGGGGGCTGCCATCAGATTGTAAAGTGAATAAATAAATTAATGAGGAAAATGAGAAGGGCTGACTACCAAACAATAACACATGATAAAAACTCCAACCAAATGATTTATAAATTTTAAGATAAACACTGTTTTATTTAACGTTTTGTCAGGGAAAAAATTTGCCTAAATTTTGAAACAGGAAAAAGAGTTAGGATTTTTTTTAATGAGTTATTTTTTAGTTCTCTGGGACCAAAAGCTGTGTAGATGCTTTGTTTGGTAAATATGCAAATAATGTCTGTCAGAAGCCCACAGAAAACACAGAGTTCTGTTGGATATTAACTCCGTTTGTTAATAATGAAGTTTAAACAAGTGACTCAGCAAATTCCCTATCACAACTCTTCCTACTAATGAACTTTCTAACATCATACAGGTTCCCTCAGAAGTTACCAGATAAGTTAAATCTTTCACCTGTGCCTACTCTGTACTTCAGTAAAGATCATACCTTGGACTTTAGAAACTATATCTTAACAGGTTATATTGGAACTAGAGTGAAACAAATCAAGAACTTAGAAAGAAGAGAACTACAATGCTCAGACAATAAAAAACTGTCTTGCTCATTTGAACAAATATCCTTTGTGATAAAGTTAGCATTGTATGTTAACTTACACATTCAGCAAATGCTAACAAAGCATCATTAAATTTCTTTAGGGTTTTTTGACTTTTGAAATAATTCTGAAGTTGTTCATTTGTTAAATAAATAAATAAACCAATGAAAGGCAAAAGTTACAAGGAATGACTAAACATACAAATATTGAGAGCTACTAAAATCTTTAAATAAAAAAATACATTTTATCAGTATAAGAACAGATACAAGTGCTCGCTTCGGCAGCACATATACTAAAATTGGAACGATACAGGAGAAGATTGGCATGGCCCCTGCGCAAGGATGACACGCAAATTTGTGAAGCGTTCCATATTTTTTCACAGAAAAACACACATGGTATGCACGCATTGATAAGTGGATATTAGCCCAAATGCTCGAATTATCCTAAATGCACAGAACACATGAAACTCAAGACGGTTGATCAAAATGTGGATGCTTCACTCCTTCTTTAAAAGGGGAACAAGAATACCCTTGGCAGGGAAGAGAGAGGCAAAGATTAATACAGAGGCAGAAGGAACACCCATTCAGAGCCTGCCCCACATGTGGCCCATGCATATACAGCCACCCAATTAGACAAGATGGATGAAGCAAAGAAGTGCAGGCCGACAGGAGCCGGATGTAGATCTCTCCTGAGAGACACAGCCAGAATACAGCAAATACAGAGGCGAATGCCAACAGCAAACCACTGAACTGAGAACGGGACCCCTGTTGAAGGAATCAGAGAAAGAACTGGAAGAGCTTGAAGGGGCCTGAGACCCCATATGAACAACAATGCCAAGCAACCAGAGCTTCCAGGGACTAAGCCACTACCTAAAGACTATACATGGACTGACCCTGGACTCTGACCTCATAGGTAGCAATGAATATCCTAGTAAGAGCACCAGTGGAAGGGGAAGCCCTGGGTCCTGCTAAGACTGAACCCCAGTGAACTAGACTGTCGGGGAGATAATGGGAGGGGAGCACCCTTTAGAGGAGGTGTGTCACTCAGGGTGGGCTTTGAGGTTTCAAAGGCTCAAGCCAGACCCAGTATGTCTTCCTGATGCCTGCCTTTCAGGATGTAGACCTCTCAGCTACCCCTCTCCAGCACCACGTCTGCCTGCCTGCCACTGTGCTTCCCATCATGAAAATAATGGACCAAACCTCTGAATGTAAGCAAGCCCCAGTTAAATGCTTTCCTTTATAGCAGTTGCTGTGATCGTGGGATGTCTTAACAGCAAAAGAACGTTGACTAGGACAAATCATAAGCTAAGATTTGCATATGAAATATAACTTGTGATTTTTATTTTTCTGAGTTAGGGGTATCTTTCTTAATATTACGCTCTCTAGATCTGCCCATTTTTCTGTAGATTTTATTTTTCCATCCTTGCAGACCCAGCTTGGCAGGTCAATGACCTTAAGGCAGGTTCATCTTAAACAATGCTAAAGAGATAGAGGACCAGTCGTCCTGAGTGCTTTCCCTTCTCAGAACTGCTGTTCCCTAGAGCAGTCCCTGCAAGTGGCCATGGGGTTCTGTTGGATCTGCCCATCTGAGTTCTTGTTCAGAAAAGTTAACTCTTCCCTGGCTTTTTTCTTCCCTGTCTCCTTCTTCCTACCTGGCCAGCACCTAAGCTTCTGGGCTTCCTTACTCTTCCTCTAGGGCTTCCCCTCCCCGCCATGTGGCTATTAGACAGCACAGGCTGACCATTCCGGCTTACCTCAAGCAGAAGGGGTTTTTTTCCCCTTTTATTCTTCATCCTCTTCTAGGAAGCTGCTGAGACTTACAATTTGCTTGCCCTGGAGTGTTTCTTGTTTGTTTGTTGTTTGTTGTTTTTTAATAGTAATAAAATTGTTCTCAGGCTTCTGCCCTCAAATACTCGTATTAATGAGACCAAGAGTCCCCAGAAGGGATTACAATTCCCTGGATATCATCTGGTAACCACAAAAAGACTCCTCAAATTTTCTGAGAACAGAACCGCCTGTGACACCCATATCTCCCTGGAACCATCTCTGAGTGTTGGTTGATGGATGGCCCTGGAGTCTGCACTGAAATGTCCCCAGATGATGCAAAGACGCATAGCTAACTCACTGTAAATTAATGTATAACCCTGTACCAAGCAAAAATACGTAGAGTGAACCACAACCATAGAATGACATCGGACTTGATTAGATGAAAAGCTCTTCCAGAGTATGTAGAAAGGGGGTGGGAGGGACAACAACAATAAAAACATAAAAGGGGGAACAGCCAAACAAACGCTGTGAAAAAAATAAAAGCCTATAAAATTACCAGCAGTGTTAATTAATTGCTTTATCAATTAAATTGCTAACTAATGTGTGCTTTATTTTTTAATTGTATCACCTTGGGGGGAAAGTACAGGCAATATTTTAGATCGTGGGCTATTATAGGTCATAAAACTAGTGGGATTTTATTACATGGTCTTCTTCGTTCCGTGGTCTGCCCTTAGCTACCGCATCTGCCTTTAAGTTTGTTCAGTTTTCAGAGCTGGCTTTCCAGACCAGTTTGTGAAGTTTAGCCACCCACACGGCTACTAACAGTTCCGACCTTGAACTTGAAGCTTCGTGTCAGTCTGCCTTACCCGTTAATCCGTTACTTCACAAATTTAGAGGTTTTAAATATCTAGAGGTCGAAGAAGATAAAAGAATGTTTTGGGATTTTTTTTTGTTTTTGTTATTTTGGGGATTTTTTGTCTTTTTTTCTTCCGCTTGATAATCAAATCTGGAAGAATAAAGGAAGTAGAGGACACGATTCTTAGTCCCCCTGATTATGCTTTTCCATCTAAATAGGACTCTGGGGACAGTGCTCTCCCCTTTGTCTTCGCTTGCTCGCTAGCTTCAGCTACTGCTGTTGTTTTCAGCAAGAATCCAGGAGAGACAGGAAGGACGGAAATTCAAACAGAATAACTAAACTATAATACCAAGATAATGTACTCCATCACTACACAACAGCAAACTGGAAGGCTGGCTGTTGTTAGCCACAAAAAAAGAAAAGGACGCGTATTTCCACACTTTTGAAGTGTTCTTTGAAACGCCTGCAATCCAGGTAACCCATTTTCTGTCAGTGTGATTCTACATTCAAATTGTAAAGGAGTAATTAGACCTCACAGAAAGGAAAAGGGGGAGAGTGGGAGGGCCATCGAAACCCCAAAGCATGATGAAGGTGAGCCAATCAGAAAGCTGGCTAAGATCTCTGTGGCCCGGCTTTCCCACTATGGGTACCGCCATTTCTCATCCCAGCCTGGGCCTGAGGAGTTGAGGTAACTGGCTGCATGTATAATTCAGAACACCCTCCTCGGAGTGGTGCGGGGGTGGGGCGGGACTGGGGGGGGGGGGAACAAAGTAAGTGAAAGGCCTCAGTCCTTGAGATGGTCTTCCACATACTTCAGCTAAGACTTTAGATCTGATCAGATGTGTTTAACGAAGAAAATTACTTCTTACAGTTATTTTCTTATCATAATAAAGGTGTTTTAAGAATATTATTTATGAAATCTCTCTCTCTCTCTCTTGTCCTAGCCCAGCAAGCAAAACATGTTCCATTTATTTTTAAATGGAGTGAAAATTAGCCAGGTGTGTTAGATAAGCTTTCTATACACAGGTCTAAATATTGACAAAGGGAGATGTGTCACTGGAAAAATCATCAGCCTAGCAATTATCACGTTAGCATGGTAAGTGGAAAAAGATGCAAAACTTCCAAATGTGTCGATACGGGTTATTTCGCTCCCACTAGCTCCCAGCTACGCTGTGAATGTCAGCTCTTTAAGGCACACCGAGCAAGCCATGCAGCTTGAGAATTTCTCTTTGTGCATGAGAAAAGATCACAAGGTCCTGAGAAATGACTGATACTTCTAACTGCAGCTTCACAGAACCTAAGACCCAGGGAAGATGCAAATGGAGACAGAGGTGCTTTTTCTCAATTGTTTTTCTTTTTTTTTTTTTTTCCCCTCTCTGTAAACTTTTTTTTCTTTTTTCTTTTCTTTTATTGGGTATTTTCACTCCCACCAGCCTCCCTGCCCTGACATTCCCCTACACTGGGGGCGGGGGGTGGGGGGGGTCCAGGGCTTGGCAGGACCAAGGGCCTCTCCTCCCATTGGTGCTACATATGCAGCTGGAACCATGGGTCTGTCCATGTGTACTCTTTGGGTAGTGGTTTAGTCCCTGGGAGCTCTTGTTCTTATGGGGTTGCAAGTCCCTTCAGCTCCTTCAGTCCTTTCTCTAACATCTCCATTGAGGACCTTGTTCTCAGTCCAATGGTTGGCTGTGAGCATCTGTCTCTGTAGCTGTCAGGCTCTGGCAGAGCTTCAAAAGAGACAGCTATATCAGGCTCCTGTCAGCATGCACTTCTTAGCATCTGCAATAGGGTTTGGTGACTGTATGTGGGCTGGATCCCCATGTGTGGCAGTCTCTGGATGGCCTTTCCTTCAGTCTCTGCTCCATACTTTGTCTCCGTATTTCATCCTGTGAGTATTTTGTTCTCCCTTCTAAGAAGGAATGAGGCATCCACACTTTTTTCCTTCTTCTACTTGAGCTTCATTTGGTCTGTAATTTGTATCTTGGTATTCTGAGCGTTTGGGCTAATATCCACTTATCAATGAGTACATATCATGTGTGTTCTTTTGTGATTGGGATATTTTCTTGTTTCATCCATTTGCCCATGAATTTCATGACATCATTGTTTTTAATAGCTGAGTAGTACTCCATTGTGTAAATGTACCACATTTTCTGGATCCATTCCTCTATTGAAGGACATCTGAGTTCTTTCCAGCTTCTGGCTATTATAAATAAGGCTGCTATGAACATAGTGGAGCACGTGTCCTTGTTATATGTTGGAGCATCTTTTGGGTATATGCCTAGGAGTGGTATAGCTGGGTCCTCAAGTAGTACTATGTCCAATTTTCTGAGGAACCTCCAAATTCCTCAGAATTGTGTGGTTTCCACAACCATTGTACAGCTTGCAATCCCACAACAAGGAGTATTCCTCTTTTTCCACATCCTCGCCAGCATCTGCTGTCACCTGAGTTTTTGATCTTAGCAATTCTAACTGGTTTGAGGTGGTATCTCAGGGTTGTTTTGATTTGCATTTCGCTAACAACTAAGGATGTTGAACATTTTTTAGGTGCTTCTCAGCCATTCACTATTCCTCAGCTGAGAATTCTTTGTTGGCTCTGTACCCCATTGTTAGTAGGGTTATTTGATCAATTGTTTGTCTTATGCAGTACTTTTGGACTCCTCTTTCTTTGGGCTGTCTGACTGATTCCCATCACTCTTAACACCCCCATCATTTCAGAAAATAACAGGGAAGCCTACCAAATCAGATCACATCATCATACATCCGGTTCTAAGAAAATACAGCATCTCAATATTAATTTAATAATTTGTCTTTTTTTTTTCACACTGTAGATTTTGATGAGCTGCACTTGAAGGTAAGAGAAAATGATACAGTTTGGTGTTAAGAATCAAGTATATCTAAGATAGAATTCTAGAAACTTTAAAAAAAAAATCTGGGTTTTTTTATCACTAGGTAATTGAGTGACAAACTAGACCAGTGTTCCACCTGCATCCTACAGCCCCGATGGGGTTCAATAAACTCTACCCACAGTATCACACCTCAGCATCGGCAGAGAAAGAAGATACAAAGGGGTCTGACTTTACCCCACCCTTCTGCCCTACAGTGGATGTGAAGATTAAGATTTATATCTTGACAGGATGTCAAACCACCTAGAAGATAAGCCTCTACGTATGTCTACGACAAAGTTGCCAGGTTGATTGACTTGAGATGAAGAGCCACCTGACTGGATGGCATCCGTGGGCTAGCATCAAAAAAGCCAAGCAGAGGCATTTTTCTCTATTTGCTTCCTGACTGTGGATGCAGCGTGACCCTCTACCCCATGTGCCTGCTGCCACAATGACCTGTTCCTTCTGTGAACCAGAATAAACCCTTCCTTCTTCAAACTGCCATCATCATCATCATCATCATCATCATCATCATCATCATCAACTTTGTCATAGGAATAAGAAATGTTAACTGTGGTGGTTTGCATTTGCTCGGCTCAGGAAGTGGCACTATTAGGAGGTGTGGCCTTGTTGAAGGAAATGTGTTACTGTTGGGGGTGGACAACAAGACCCTCCTCCTAACCATGTGGGAGCCAGTCTTCTCCTGTTTGCCTTCAGAACAAGATGTAGAACTCTCAGCTCCTCCTGCACCATGCCTGCCTGGATGCTGCCATGCTTCCCGCCTTGTTGATAATGGACTGAACCTCTGAACCTGGAAGCCAGCCCCAGTTAAATGTTGTCCTTTATAAGAGTTGCCTTGGTCATGGTGACTGTTCACAGCAGTGGAAACCCTAACTACGACAGTAACTAATATAAACAGTAACTTGGGAATTTGACCTTACCCCTAAGTTGGTTATAAGACCTTCACATACCTTCAGGAGGAAAGGATAGCACTCGAACAAAGAATTTCACAAGCAGGCTATGAATAAGTGCCCCACGCCAGTTTATTACCATTAAATTATGCCAATTATACACTCATCTAAATCACATTGTCCCATAACCACCCATTTTCTTCACCGTTCTTCACATAGAAATGTAGAGCTTTCCTCGCTTCTTTGGGTCTTCACTCTGTGTCATAAAATTCATATTAAACAATCTGTTACTATCTCTCCTTCTTAATCTGCCTTTTGTTTTAGGGAACCTCAACTCTAAAACTAACAACAGAGAAGAAAAGCTATATTTTCTGTCTGATACCCTCAACGACACATTGTGGTCATTTTTCTTTCTCCTTTTTCTATTCATGCCTTTCTCCTCTCTATGAACTCCGTGGGTCGTGTGTGCCTGGACCACTTCTCTGTTTCTTGCTTGCTGTCTGTCCATGCTTATTATGCTAACTACTCCTCCCCTGACTTCATCCACCTCCAAGATGCAAGCTTCACAAAATCCATACAAATCTCCAGGTGCTTTTTGGTGTCTAAGAGACATTGCACTCTACACTTGGGCTCTTCATATGCACATATGTGTATTGCACACATGTACACTACTTTATGAAGTCCCATTTTGTTTTAACCTCATCTTTTAATCTAATGGCTATTCAGGTTCAGAAAAATGATACTCCCAATAGCTGTTGCTTTGATATTCTGAGTCACCTTTTATCTGCTTTGAATTCAAGACCTGTGGTGCTGCCTTGATTTTCCTATCCCACACAGGGAGCAGCTTTCTGCAGAATCCCCGGACTTATCCATCAAGATGCATCAAAGAAGGCACACAATTGCCTTTAGTTTCCTTGCTGAAATTCTAATAGCCAGAGAAGATCAGGCTGGTATTAGGAAAATAAAGACATGTCAGGACAGACTTTTATCATCTACCACTGTCTTCTGCCTTAGTTCTACTCAGTATGCTAAAGTAAATAATTATTCACAAGCTGATGTCTGTTCTGTGGACCCCAAGGGCTTTTTCTAGGCTGCTGTATGTTCTCTAAGTCCATTGAAGTTCTCTAAAAATCATTTACAGTCTCCCTCAAATTTGTCTGTATTCTCTGTTCTTTACCTACCCTTTAGAAAGGGGTCTGTAAGCTTCTGAATCATGTTGTGTTCATGGGTAATTTAAACCTCGTAGTGGCTTCTGAGCATGGTAATAAATGGGGATGTTTTTGCTCTGTGAATCTCTTTGCTGTCTATTCATTCTTGTGACCTTTAAGAACAGATAAAGGGATTTTCTCCTCCACGTACATGCCCTTCGTGTTGTAGCCACTTACTGAGCCTTATGTTTTTATCACCTTGTCTCTCTCCACCCACTTTGCTTAAATTTTTCTCTTAAGGGTCACAATTGCCTCATCAGAATCTAACAACACTGGAGGATGCTCAATTCCACAAGCACTTAGTTAGCAAAACCTGTCTCTTTTTTTCGACACTGGTACACTGCATGAGTTCTTCTGGCTAGTGTGTCTTACTCCTCTCACTTCCAGGATGTACAAATCTTCATGTTTTTTTTTTCTTGAGCCTTTCAATTTGGCTATACTTCGACCATTGTCAGAGCCTCAGGCCTCAAGACTGAAACTTCCATTTCTGACACCAACCTATCACAAGTGAGAAATCACACTGTCAAATGTGTACTTATCCTCCCCACTAAAATGCCTTCACTAGCAGCTCACATCTACTGTATCTAAAATGAGTGCAACACCAGTCTACCTCTCCAGCAACTATTGCTTGCAGAACTCCCACTCAGACAGCTCTGAATTCAATGTATGGTATCATGAACTCCTGACTCCATTCCCCAAGCTTATCCCCATGTTCCATAAACACTCTATGTAGAGGTCAAGTCTTCCACTCAGATAGTCTTCCATCCTTTTGCCACCACACATAATCAAGCTAATATCTTTATTTTTATAGCATCTGTGTGATTTGGAGTCACCTAAAGAAGTAGACCATATACAAAATTCTGAAAGGAGATCTACTAGGTTGGCTTACATGGCCCCACAACATCTTCCTACAAGCTAGAATTTTAGAGAAATCAATAGTTCCTATGCCCTCCAAAAAAGACTAGGGGCTTCATGAAAAGTAAGGGACAATGATGCAACCCCTGTGGGAGGTTGAAGGCTTCAAAGATACCTGGAGGGTCACTGCCATAAGCTTACATCCAAAACTGAAAGACCTTGGATCAAGCTCACTGGCAGTGACAGTAACATGGGAAAGGGACCCATTTAAGAAGGATGGAGCCCATGTGGGCATAGAAAAGCTGTTCTGTTGCTTTTCTTTTGTAAGTACTAAGTTATAGTACTACATAATTCATGATACAACTTATTGCATGGTGCCCCCAACCCCACATTGGTCACTGCCTTCTCTTATCATATTGTGTTAGGCACATTCCAGTGGGGTTTTTTGTTTTGTTTTCCTTCTTGTCTCATCAGGGTGTTCAGTGGGATATATATATATATATATATATATATATATATATATATATATATATGTCTAGCAGCTTAGCGTCTGATATAGTAGGAAGAGCCTATTACAGTTTCAAAATACTACCAAGGCATAGTGTTTAACCATCAGGAGACAAAGCTACCAAGATATTGCTGTGGGTTTTCTTGGTTAACTCAAATCTAACTCATTACCTAACCAGGTCAGGAGCTACCTAACCACAAAAATTACATAGCTTTATATGCTCTCCTTTGTAGCTTGTGTCTGCCTAACTGTTTACCCTAACAATTACAGAGAAGGGAAAAATATGTGCATATCATATGTCTGAAAATAAGAACTTGTATCTGGTGTGTGTGTGTGTGTGTGTGTGTGTGTGTGTGTGTGTGTGTTCCTACAACTCATTAAGAAGCAAAATACTAAACTAAAAATAGCCAAAGAACTTAAATAAACATTCCACCAAGGAGGATATACAAATGACTAATAAAGATATTGTTAATGTTATTGGTCCTTTGGGAAATATAAAACCACAGTGAATACCATAACCACACATTAAAATTGCCAAGGTGACTATCTTAGGAAATGATAAAGATAGTGAGAAACTGTAACACTCCAACATCACTGGTAATATTAAGAAGTGGTGCAGCCAATTGGAATGAACAGTTCTGCAGTTCCTAGAACTACCATACGCTCTAGTAATATTACTATGTTACATATAGTAATAGACATGCATCCTCCCAAATGAAAACATATACCAAAAAAATATACATAGATAGATATTTGTACTAGTGTTATTTACAGCAGCCAAAAATTGTAAGCAATCTAAGTGGCCACAATGGAATGGGAATGGGAGGATGTGATAGGTAAGTATTTCCATGCAATGAAATACTATTAAGCAATAAAAAGAAGCCTGAATTTCAGACACATGCTACCTACTACTTGACTGAACAATGAAAACAGACCATTATGCTTAAAACAAAAAGAAATGCAAAACCCTATATATGATGGGATTTTGTTTGCATTAAATTCCCAGCAAAAGTAAATTTACAGAGGTAGAAAACAGATAAATTTTTCCCTGGGGCTAAGAGGGATGAGGTGATTGGCCACAAAAGAGCACAGGAAAATGTTTCAGAGTTGGAAATACACACAAGAATTGAGTGTGGTGAAGTTTATTCAAAATCTGCCCACTGTTGAATTATACAGTGTGATGGTTGGTTTTAATGTCAACTAGCCACCAATTAGAATTACCTGAGTAGGGATCCTCACCTGAGGGTGGGATTGTTCTGATTGCCTTAACTGATGTGGGAAGGCCTATCTGAGTATGTGTGGCACCTTTGCGTAGGAGCCCAGATTGAAGAATTTTTCTACAAAGTTGGACAGAAGGAAGATCACTCACCATTGGTTTGCTCAGACTTCACTCTTGCTCTGACAATGTTCTATTTTGTTGTTGCTGCTCCCATCAATGATGACAATGACAACGACAATGATGATGATTTCACTTACATCAAAGCCAGCCTTTCCAGGTTTCCATCATTGACTCAGGACCAGCAGCTCCTCAGGAGTCTTCCATACTTTAGGTACCCAAATGGGACTATAGACACACACAGCTTCGTGAACCATGGAATTATCAGGTTCCCAGTCTCTCGACTATGAGACAGCAGTTGTTACTATTTTACTGTAAGGTCATTTTATGAAGTCTTCATATATTCATGCTATTGGCTCTGTTCCTCTAGAGAATTCTGACTGATATATACAATTACAATGGGTGACTCTTGCGTTACATAAATTCTATCTCAGTGATATTGTTCACTGTGTTACCCAGGCCCCACAAAACCTCTGGGTTCAAGCTTCTCCTCAGCAGCTGTACCTACAGTCATGGGCCACTTCTTTCAGCCTAGAATTATTTTAAAATAAACAAACAAAAACAGCAGCTACATAACACTGACTGCTCTTCCAGAGGTCCTGAGTTCAATTCCCAGCAACCACATGGTGGCTCGCAACCATCTGTAATGGGATCTGATGCCCTCTTCTGATGTGTCTGAAGACAGCTGCAGTGTACTAATGTACGTAAAATAAATAAATAAATCTTTAAGAAAAGAATGAATTAACTCATGATAGCACTTTACTGGGTCATCATTACCCAATTATTTTACTTTTTATCCACTTGTGAGTCAAATTTATTCAGATCTATAGCTGTCCATTTCTTTGTAATGTTGCCTGCACTACAGATAACCAGATAAGTGTAAGGCATTCTTTCTGGGTGTGTCTGTGTTCTCAGAGGAAAGCAGCCTTCGAATCGGTAGGATTAGCACTGAAGACCCCACACCAACATGCATGGGTATCACCCAATCCACTGAAACTGTGACGGAAACAAAAAAAGGAAAAAATGGAGTGAGTTTGCCACAGTTTAGAGCTGGGAAAAAATCTCTCTTCTGTCCACAGACCTCGATGATCACGCTTCTTGTTTTGACTCATTGTTGAGTCCCAGGCTTACATTGGAAGCACACTCTCAGTTTCCCTGGGCCTGGAACAGATTCTGGGCCCTTTTGCGAGCCAATCTTTCCGTATATGTCACTACATTCTGTTGCTTCCGTTTCCTTAGAGACGCTTGTCTAGACAATGCTGCAATTTCACCACTTGGTAGTTTTCTTCCTTTGGTGTTTTGTGTGTGGTCAGTCAGAGATTTTTTTTTCACTATGATCATTTGGAATGAATACCTTAAAGAAAACAATTTTTCTTTCGATAACTTTCCCAGGACAATATCCTCTAATTTCTATATTTTCATATTCTGCTATTTGTTCTCTTTTTTTTTCTCTCTCCTACTGCCTTTTTTCTCCTTCATCCCATTTTCTGAGAAAGATACCAGAATTGAGCAATATCTCCATATTATACCAAATAAAACTATGCATTTGCATGACTTCTGTCCATTGGACTGTATGCCATTTCATCAGTGCTTTTCACATTGTGCACTGGATTCTGACATAATATATGTATTTAAGACATCAATCGTGTGAAATGTTCTCTGTGTCATTGTGACTCGATGAAGTCACCAAGGATGGCTTCTGTCTACCCAGTCAGCCAGAAGTCCCAGGGCACTGCAAGTCATTCTAAACTGCCTTGTTTGTTTTCTACTCCACCTTGAATTTCAATGGAGATAGTTCTGAGCTCTGTGGCTAACTGAACTTGAAGGGGGAGTGGCAGTGACTCAGAAGAAATCATATCTCATCAACCTTATCTAGAGAGAGGGGATAGAAAGAATACAAAGAATGTGAGGACCTGTTTTTGCTTCCACTTCCCACCTATCTCCACCCAGTTTTGTCATTTCCTGCACTGCACTGTAAATCCCTCCTCCTTCCTCAATAGGTAAGAATTTATCCTACCCAATTTGAAAGTGGGAGCTATAACTGTCATTGACTCTGACCAAGATCCACTGCAAGTTATATGATACCTGAATTCACACCACCGTCTTGTGTATAATTGCAGTTTTACCAGATCTAACAATCAAAAAAGAACTTTAAATTTAAGATATAAAAGTTAAGGTGTTTCTAAATCAACTTTAACAATAGGCATACTACCAGTGGAGATAATTATGGTTGACTTGGCAAGATTGTGGCTAGCTATCCTTCACGGCAGTTAGCAGTCTGGAGAGGCCATTATGATATGGGAGAAGCCAAGTTGTAGCTTCTGGGGAAAGTCCCAAGAAGAGACAATTAGCTTGCTGTCTCCTGGAGGCTATCTGGATAGGAAAGGTAGCATTACTACAACTTCTTTGAAATATGAAGGTGAACAATCATAAACATTCTGCCCTAGACCAAAATATATTTTTCTAAGATCTATTTTTTATTATTATTTTTTCTTTTTTTAATTTTTTTTTACTAGATCTATTTCTTTACTTACATTTCAAATGGTATTCCCTTTCCCGGTTTCCTGTCCATAAGCCCGCATCCCCACCCCCTTCCCCATATGGTTGTTCCCCCCATCCACCTCTCTTACCACCCTCCCAACATTCCTCTGCACTGGGGGTCTAACCTTGGCAGGACCAAGGGCTTCCCCTTCCACTGGTGCCCCAACAAGGCTATTCTCTGCTACATATGCAGTTGGAGCCCTGGGTCAGACCATGTATCGTCTTTCAGTAGTGGTTTAGTTCCTGGAAGCTCTGGTTGGTTGGCATTGTTGTTTATTTTTATTATTTTTAATTATGTGACTATATGTTGGTATGTTCAGGTGAATGCAGAAGCCCAAGGAGGCTAGAGGCATGAAATTATCCAAACGAGCTAGTTATAAGCAGTTGTGAGTCACCCAGTATGGATTCTGAGACCCAAACTTAAAGCAGTATGTGCTCTTGACCACTCCACCATCTCTCCAGCCCCAGACAAAGCTTTAGTTAGGCTCTGAGAACTCTCCTATTCTCAATCTTGGACTTCTATCTCAATTCCTATAGAATCCAATTTTAGTCAAACTCTTTGACCAAGCCAGCTCAGTCAGTCAACAGGGTCTCAAAGGAGGGAGTGAGGATTGAAAAGAAAAAGACAATTAGACAACATTATAACATGACTCCAGCCAGTGCTGAGTCTGAAGCCACTTTATTTCTTTCCAGTCTGCTTTTATATCAGTCTAGGCACATTCAAGGTCAGCTCTCAGATCAAAGACAAAGTGACCAAGCAAGGCAAAGAACAAAGAGATCACACCAGGTAGTAATCAAACAAAGTTCCTGGAGTCACTGGTTCTGGGGGCTTATCAGGATGACCAGGACAAAAGGGAAGCCACACATCCCTTAGCTGTGTTTACCTTGATCTTTGCATTAGCCCAAACATGAATATTCTTATCTGAGCCTCCTTCCTTGAGCCCACTGACAAGTACGTATAAAATTTCTTATAAGTGGCACCAAAAGCTCCCTACATTTGATCCTCAATATCTGATCACATTTTTTACCTGACCAAATGTTCCTTCTTCCCTCGGGTAATGCCTAATCACTCTGACCTTCACCAAGAATCCCATCAGATCAATCTAGCAGGGAACTCCTTTAACTCGTAGCAAGTTTCCACCCACCAACCCCCTCCCCTGTTCTACACTGAGGTCTACGTTGATGATAAATCACCACTTTTCCTTGGTAAACTCAGCATCAAGCCCTGCTTTACACTGAGATCTCTTTGTTCTGTTGCTGTACTTTCTGATTAGGGTTTGCCTTCATTTCTTTTCATTCCTTGTTTTCTGTGGCATCAGTGTTCATAAGGAACCAGTAGTGAGGACAGCAATGTGGGAGAATAAAAGATGACTGCTGACTCGGGGGCCTTTCTAAACTCTGATTGAACAGTAACTTGTGATTGTCAAGGGCTTTCTGTTTAGTAACAGGCTGTTCAACATGTGTTAGCAAGCAATCATCTGTGATCGCTGAGCCTGGATTTTATTAGATGGGTGAAATACCATTTCACTTATTTTAACACTATAGCCTCCTTCCTGCCCCAAACGAAGAACCATCTCTACTGATGCTCAGAAATCAGAAAGAAAGAAAAAAAACAAAAAACAAAAAAAAAAGCAAGACAACCTATATTGTTAGCAGTCTAGGACTTGGATTGACACTTTGGATTGAAGTTGCCACTGATCTTTGCCAACAGGTGCCAGAGAAGACGACACTGCCATCCATCAGAATAGCACAGAGCCCTTAAGGACTTTGTTAAATGTCTTGCCTTTGCAGATTGTTTTAAACTTACTACAGTGCTTTCAAATCCATTAGCTAATTGCAATCTTCAAAACAGTGCGCTAAGGTAGTCATTGCCCCCATTTGGCAAACGACAAGTGCAGAGCGCATGAAGAAGAAGAAAGCAGGTGCCTGAAACAGCTCAACCCTGGCCCTGTGCACCTTGGGCAGCCAGGGTCTGCTTTCCAAGAAGGCAAGTCTGCCGCTGACCCTACTGGGAATGTTCACTGCGTGGGCATTTCCTAGAGCTTGAAGGGTGCCCAACTACATCTCAAACACACATCTGCTCAGCCCCCGCTGCAAACAGCTTCCCTTTGGGGCCTTGAAGAAACTGTTATTTCTCATTGCTTTTTTTTTTTTTTCATTCAGTAAACATATGATCAAGAGCAGAGATCACATGATGCAGACTTTTTTGCCTGGAAGCCAAAGGTTTCTTGCTGGCTGAGAGATACACGAAGTAACAGACTACATAGTGAGCGATATCTGAGGACTACGGCTTCTGCACTAATCAAATCAAATCAAAGTGTTACACCCTGACTGGGTTGGACTTTGTTTTTTGGTTTGGTTGTTTTTTGTTTGGTTGTTTTTGGTTGGTTGGTTGGTTGGTTGGTTTGTTTGTTTGTTTGTTTGTTTGTTTGTTTTTCAGTTCTGCAACTTTATTTGACGCCCAGCAGGTTAGTCCTCCACAGTGGTTGTCTATAGATTTCTGGATGTGGTAACAGGCGAACAAGTTACCAACCTGCAGACCTTGTTTGGTGATTCCTTCTCCTCATTGACTTTTTTGAACAAGTGTACATGAATACAGTATGGGATATTCTCTACTCCTTTGGCCCAGATGGCTTTATTGACCCTGACATCAATGCCCACATCTAAAGTCCCCATCTCCTTTAGGATTAACTTCCAGATTTCTCTGAGAAGAGAAGCAGACTTTGCCATGGATGCAGACGTCAATGTTGATGATGCCTTTTCAGGTCACCACCTTGCTGACAGCAGAAATGACTCTTCTCCTCCTTCTCCTCCTTTTCCTTCTTCTTCTTCTTCTCTTCTTTCTCCTCTTCCTCCTCCTCCTCCTCCTTCTCCTCTTTCTCCTTCTTCTTCTTGTCACCCTTCTTTGCATGAGCCATTCTGTAGGGTTCAAAGTAGAAAGGAAGGGTACAAGGGATGGTGGGAAGGAAAGCTACCTGGATTTGACTTTGAGTAGAATTCAAAACAAGAACAAATTCTTGGGCTGAGAGTATAGTTCAGGAGGAGAATGTTTCCTAGCCACATTCAAGGCCCTGGTTTCAGTCATCACTACCAACCCCCAATAAAAAGAAGAAAAAGAAGAAAAAGAAACACACGCACTTAAAAAAAGAGGGGGTATGCCTTGGTCTTAATCTTAGAAAGTTTAAAAACTAAGACCAAAAGACTAAATAGCCAGTGTTTTATCCTTGTTGTTAACTCTCATCTTGCTAAGATGTGATTCAAACTTAAATCCAAGTGCTGGAAAACAAAAGGAAGTGACAAACAGCACCGTGGAACTACGGCTAATTACCTGTACAGAAACAGTTTTTAGGAGCACTAGGCAAAAGGAATAAAGTGCACGCTACAGATACAGTGTATTTCCTCCTTTTGCCTAATTAGTTTCCTGAGCTTGGTAGAAGCAGATTTTTAAGCACAATTTGTCAATAGTCATAAAAATCACTTTTATAAGAAATCTTTTCCATATTCAATTTCATAAATTATATTGTATGTTGTGGAGAAAGGCTGACTAAGAAATTATGTTTGTAAACAGGATGGTAGGAAAAACCATTTAAAAACTCTCAGCACTGCTGGAAGAGGTGGAGGGGCAGAAGGGCCAAAATCCAAGGCCGGACTGGGCTATGTCTTGCACCGATGATATGACTAAGAGGATAAAGGTTCTTGCTGCCGAGTCTGACAACCTGAGTTCAGCCCCTGGGGCCCACATGGTAAAAGCAGAAAACAGGCTTCAAGCAAGTTGTCCTCTGAAATCCTAGTGTGTATCCCGGCATTCATTCATGCATGTACACACACACACACACACACACACACACACACACACACACACGGCGACGATGATGATAAATAAAAAGTAACTTTCAGCACAATCACTGAACAAAAAATTTCAGGCAAAAGACATAAAGTGCATGGGCGTGGTGCTGCACACCTTTAATCCCAGCGTCTTGGAGGCAGATGCAGATTTCTGAGTTTGATCCCAGTCATAATGACAATCCAGACCTGCACAATGAGGCCTCTCTCTCTCTCTCTCTCTCTCTCTCTCTCTCTATCTCTATCTCTATCTCTATCTCTCTCTCTCAGACTAAGTAGTGGATGAACATAGCATTTGCCACTTAATAAAGTTTACCTGTAACCACTGCAAGCTTCATTTATATATATGCACTATGGATAAGAAAAATGCATAATAATTTCAATTTAGTATATAACTCTTTATACAAAAATCAATAGTTTAAAATCATATTATAATATAAGTAAGATAGAATGGATGAGCTAAAATCTCTAATTTCTATGATTTTATTTTCATAAAGTCTATTTGGAAATATATAGACATGCATAAGAGTGTCCCCACCACAAAGCTTTAAGAAAAAGCAACCCTTTTGAAAATTACAATCAGTACCTTTAAGGAAAGATAATAAGATCATACATTAACAAAATAAGAATAAAAGGCTATAAAACAGAAAGTCAAAGAATATGTAAAGACGCAGAATATATTTCAGATGGGCAGAGAAAACAAAGAGGGGGAATTCTCAAAGATATAACACAAGAAATATTCTCAGATCTGAAGGATATAAATCTCTAGAGGAAAGAGACCCACATCGTCAAAGAAGAAGCTACCAAAGGCTGGACCCTGGAAACTTCCACAATACCACGATGGAGAATGTGTAGACAGTTAAAAGTTATCCACCACAGTAAAACATAAAACTAGTAGTAAATTTTATTTCTAAACTGACAGACACACCTTGTTGTGACCAAGAAGTCAGGTTTGAGAGCAAATTTTTCTCTTGCTCTTGGGGCTGTATGAAGAACCTGCTGGGTATCACCCTTTTCTACTCTTGGCTTCAACCCACTCACTACTGACCTCAGACATGGACCTGGGAACGGCCGGGTATTACACCAGGTTGTCGGAATCTAGCCCATCCCCCTCACTCTCCTGATATACTAGTGACAACCTGGAAATGAATGGGTGCTCTAAATCCTGGCTCTCCCACACATTATTCTATAAGTTAAAACAATGATTTAAAATCTCTGGAGTTATACATTTTATATTTATAAAAATAATAACTATTTACTATTGTTTCAGTGCTAAAGATTAAAAAAAAGAGAAAGAGAGAGAAGGTAGTTCCTAGCCTATGTTGCTAGAAAATAGTGCAGTGAAATGATATCTGCAATTATGAAAGACTGTTGTTTTCCACCTAGAATCGTAAGCCTAGTCCCTCTACCTGCTTTGGCTCAATATAACTTAATAAACTAAAGCCATTTCAGGCATGACAGAACTTGAAGACATTTTATTAGCTACAACGTTTTCTTCTTTTTCCTTAAGTTTTATTTCAATTTTCATCTGGTTCTTGTTTCTGCTTTGTCAGTACTGCGGATAAAGCTACTTACTTGTGTACCCAAGTCAGGTACCACTAGCTGTGTACTCCCTCTGGGATGCTGCTGGAGAACGTATTTCACAGCACATGGCAGAGCCGAGAACGGACATTGGAAAGCAAGGATCTCAACGGCCGAGGAATATGAAAGAAGATAAGCCTCAGCAGCTCTGCAGCAGCCAGAACACAGGCAAGGGACAGCGCGTGCTCAAGAGGGAGACGCGGGACAGAAGTGTGAAGCTGCATCTCACTACCTTTTTAAGTGCAGTAAATGTCTGACCGAAAGCAAGACCAATGAGATCGTAAGAGTTAAAAGATTTTTAAAGCACACTGAGTTACTTCAGAGACAATAAAAAGTTTCGAAAGAATCAGTCAACAACGGCTTACGAAGACTGCAGTTTCCTAACATTGGTTCGTAGAGTAACTAAACATCATGAAACATCTGTTTGAAGAGCATAGGGACCATAGTATAGAAATTCCTATAACCTCCATTATTAATATAATGTCCAACCTTGAAGAATTAAGTTTGGCAGAGTATTTTAAAGGGTCAGACACTGGTGATTTTGTTATAAAATTTTGAGTTCATTTTAGAAACACTGAGAAGTAAGTTAACATATATGGCTGTATTAGTCAGGGTTTTACTGCTGTGAACAGACATTACCAGCAAGGCAAGTCTTATAAAGACAACAGTTAATTGGGGCTGGCTTATAGGTTCAGAGGTTCAGTCCATTAGCATCAAGGCAGGAGCATGGCAGCATCCAGGCAGGCATGGTACAGGCTGAGAGTTCTACATCTTCATCTGAAGGCTGCTAGCAAAAGACTTACTTCCAGCCAGCTAGGGTGAAGGTCTTAAGCCCACGCCCACATTGACACACCCACTCCAACAAGGCCACACCTCCTAATAGGGCCACTCCCTGGGCCAACCATATAAAGCATCACAAAGATCTTGATAAAAGATAGAATTTAGGACGAAGTAAAATGACTCAGCAGGCCTCCAAACCTGGCAACCTGAGTTTGGTCTCTGGCATACATAGTGGGCGTGGAAAACTACCTCCCGCAAATTACCCTCTGACTTCACATGCATGTTATGAAACATTCGTATACAAATAAACACACATACACACACAAACACTTAAAATAGATTTATGCTGTAATGATGATGTAACCCCGGATACCCATCAGACTTAGGCAAGAGGATCACTTGAGCCCAAGAGTTCAAAGCCAACCAGAGGAACATAGTACTAAGGAAAACTGTCTTAAAAAAAAAAAGAAAAAGAAGAAGGATATAAATTTTAAAGTGAGTAAATTGTAATGACTACAGCTTGGTGATGTACTGAGAGGAGCAAAACATAATCCCCAAACCCCACACTCCAAATTCTAAAAGGCTACAGCTCTCTGCTTCGGTTTCCATATTTGAAGTCTGAGCTAAAAATTGCTCTCAACTTTACACTTATACGCTCAGATCTGTTCAGCTTCAACAAGGCTACTCCTTCTGCCTTCCTCTCGATGATTCATTAATGATTCATACGAAGTACCAAATGACAAATTGTCTCCAGGACCTTAAACCGCTGAAAGCGTTCTCGTCCGACCCAGAGACCTTCCGTGCTCCTGGCCTCCAAGACAGGAAGCATCACCAGGTAGCAAAAGGAATGTGTGTTCTGAAGAGATCTTAATTGACTCACTAAGTTATGGAGATTTTAGGCAACAATTTACCCTGTTCTTAAATTTTAAAAGTAGTTGCCATAGCAACTCCTAGACACAGCATATGGTATGTCTGGTACCTCCAAGATAACTGAGCAGATTCTCGATGAATTTTCCTTACAATATGTTGTGAACTTTTGTACATTTTAGTGTTTCAGTGGGCAATGTTATAAGGTTCTGGATTTCACTGTGCCATCTATATATTTAAAGGCTGGTTTTGAAACATTTATCATTTACAAAAACAAACAAGCAAGCTTTTTAATTATCCTCCTGTCCTTTAATGTATTTTCTTTATTAAAAAAAAAAACAACTAAAACCTAGTAGAAAAATAACAGATAACAAGCAATCTTAAAAGGAGCAAGCATAAATAAAACGTAAGTCATAAGGAAAATACCCTGTGCTCACTTATAGGGGAAAGAAGGAAAAGTGAACCCAGATGTCATTTTTCGACTTATCGAATTTGTAGAATGTTGCCGACGCGTAGGAGGGGTTTAAATTTGTATTGATATCCCAACAGCTCATCTGGGATTATAAACTCAAAACCTTTAAGATAGCTTCATAAGACCTAGTCATCCTAGCACCACAAGTCTATCCTAAAGAACATTTTAATAGCTATGAATTTGTATGCAATTTTTCTGTTAAAGAACTGCATGTGATACAGAGAAATTTGAAGTAATACTAATTCGCTTACTGTGGAGTAATAATCCCAGCACCGGGAGTGAAGAGGCAGCAGGAGCAGGAGTTTGAGGCCAGCCCAAGCTACAGAGTGAAGCCTTGTCTCAAAATTGAAAAGAAAAATCAGAAGTCATCTTATCCATAGTAAAAAATTATGTAAAATTAAAAGGTAGGTAAGCAAGCTCCTATATTTGGGCTTGATATTTGATGAAATATTTTTCTTTTAGGATGATTACTATTTCTTATGGTATGTGTTATTAGAAATTATGGCAGTTACATATCATAGCCCTATGCATATGAATGTATTAAATATATGCACCATATATCATAGAGCTACTGCATGTGATATATGTGCATATATGCCTATATACATAATATATATTTAAAACAGATTCTTAAACAATTTTAACAAAAATATTCTAATGTTTATAATACTGTATTTGTAATACATTTTTTGTTCACAACCATCCAAAACATCATGGGAGGTCACCACCCCTATATGCACCCTAAACTAATTCATGCCGTTGTATAATGCTGGACTTCTAATGAAGGCAGAACACATTGCTCAGTTCTGACCGGTAAATAAACAATTCCACTTCAAAGATATCACACATTATATAAGACTGCATAAGAGATCGATTACCCTGCAGGATTTAAAACCGCAAGCCACCACATGGCGGGGAACTGTGAGCGGCCTCTAGAACTTGAAGAAAAACTTCAACCAATAGCAGTGAAAAGCCAGGGCCCTCAGTCATGTGGCTGCAGAGAAGTAAATTCTGCCGAGACCGGAATGAGCCTGGAGGTGGGTCTTTCCCTAGGTGAGCCCTGATGAGAACACAGCCCAGCCCATCACATCACAGTGAGTGTGGGAGACTGGATCCAGCTATACTCCAAGTTCTACCAACAGAAACTGCACAGGCGTGTGCTGTTGTCTTAGCTGCTAAGTTTGTCTCTAGAGAATACTATGCTTTATAAATTTTCCTGTCTTGTTTGTACTTTTCAAATTTTTCTCAAATGTTAGAATAGGACCTTTTTTGCTTTTAAAAATCAAAAAAAAATGTTATTTTCAACAAATCATCTAGAAGCAAAAAAACTAAGTCTGCTTTTCAATTTTTTAACTGATTTTTAATGTAGCAAAAGCATGTTTTTTAAAGTGTACAATGAAAATATAGCACGAAGATTACCCCAGATTTTTATTTTTTTAAATTATCTTAACAGAATATTTTATTTAAATTATGCTCACATAGACTGTTTCTGAAATTTTAAGCTTTCTATATTTAATAATGCCTGCTGGGAGGGAAAAAAAGAAATCATACTTTAAAATTTTTTCCTTCCAATTTTGACCATGACTTAAAATGGAAAAAGTTATGTTGATCGTGCCTGGGTGTTCTCGTTTTAGAGGCCATTATGCACTTTAAATGCTCTGTTGGCATTTTAATTTCATTTTACAAAATAAATCTCAACTGACAACAGAATAAAGCAAATTCTAAGTCAACTAAACGAGAAAGTGTCACTGCAAACAGAAAGAACTTTGCAAACTCATGCGACATTTCATATGGCTCCTGAACCGAAATTTCCAAAGTTTCAACAAGGAAAAAAACACTGTGTGTGTGTGTGTTGGGGGGAAGTATTGACAACTGAAACCTTCTCCACTGCTTACGCTCTACGGCACGCAACCGTTCAACTGTCTACATTAGCATAAACTTACTGTCGTGGGAAGCTCTCTGCAGAGCTGAAGGCTACGAACAAGAAAACTGTTCCGCGAGCCCCTCTGTGAGACGTCTCTGTGGCATGGAGGTGAGGTGTACCAACACTGGATTTGAACGTCAAGTTCTTTCTTACAAAGTCTCCAAATGCCCAGAGTATTACATTAGTTACTTTTCCATTGCTGTGATAAAGCACCATGACCAAAGGCAACTTAAGAACAGTATTTTGGCTTGTGGTCCCAGGGGGATCAGAATCCATCCTGGGAGCCATGGTGAGAGGAGAGAACCAGCAAGACTGTACCTGCCACATCTCCTCATGCAGCGCCAGCGCCACCAATGAAGACTGTGGGGAACATCTCATCTCTAACTCAACTCATACAACTAAATGCCAACACTCTCTCTCTCTCTCTCTCTCTCTCTCTCTCTCTCTCTCTCTCTCCCTCTCTCCCTCTCTCTCTCCCTCTCTCCCCTTATGTGAATTAAAAACATTTTTTTTCCTAAACAGAAACCTGACTCATTACTAAGATTTAATGTGTCCATCTGCTTCTGTTTTCATGGTTAGTCATGAGAAGAAGTTCGGTGGGGAGAGTAACACATGGGTCCACGGATCTATTCCGAGGATGGAGACGTTCAGAAGATGTTTTCTTACAATAGTATTCTTGAGACAAATGCTGCCTTGGGTCACTTTCCAAGACATCGTGAAAACTTTCCTCAATCTTAAATTACTCCTAAGACTCTTCTGGAAAACTATTCTCTTCCTGGGCTTTCTGTCCATCAACAACTATGAATAGGACAGGTTTGAAGTCACAAGTAGAACAGACAAAAGACGACAGACACCTTCTACAGTGATCACCGACTCCTGCAGGTAATCTCGGCTACTCCTTCTCCTCCTGCTCCTCCTCCTGCATTACTTCTTATGCCACTACTGAAGCTCTTCTACATAACCTTCTAAAGTGACATAGTCTCATAATATTGAATTTGCTGTGCCCATTTTGATCTCTATATGAGCAAAACTGTTCATTTGAAGGGTAAGGTAGATTGACTGGAAATGGCCCCAGAGGCTCATATATTTGAGTACCTGATCCCCCATTGGTGGAACTGTTTGGGAAGTATTTGGAGGCATGGCCTTGTTGGGAGAGGCATGCCACTGGAGGTAAGAGATGAGATTTCGAAAGCCTACTCCATTCCCAGTCAGCCTTCTCCCTGCCTTACGCTTGTGGATAAAGAAGTAGCCATCAGTTCCTGTGCCAGTGCCATGTCTGGCTGCCTGCTGCCGTGCTTCCCGACATCTAAGTTACAGACTCTAACCCTCTGAAACTGTAATCCCCAGTAAACTGCCTTGGTCATGGTGTCTCTTCACAGCAATAAATATGTGAGACAAAATACACCAAAGGATGACAGCAAAAAGTACCACTGTGCTCCGTTTCTGTGGCATAAAGAACTGTGCCCAAAGAATTCAGATTCCAAGTTTGCATTACTAAAATATTCTTTGGCAAACTCGAAAGGAAAAAAATAAGTAAATTCAAAACTAGTTTTGTACAAGATACCTCGAATCTCAGCTTGAAACAGATGACCTCTGTCCTACTATTCTTTTCTCTGCTGTTCCTAAATTTCCTTCTGCCCTCTCTTGCCTCCTGACCTATTCTCCCTCCTTTGTAGTCCATTGATAATTCTCAAAGCTCAATTACCTCTGATATTAAGCTTACTTCAAAACAGAGGGAAAACCCTCAGGGTTGATTATAATTCCTAGAACCATTCTAAGTGAGGAACCATTGTCATAGACGTGCCATAGACACCTCAAATCCTAGATAAGATAGAACTTTGTAGAGGAATTTGGTGTGGTTTTAGAAAAATAAACTGGAAAACTCCAATATACAGAAATTAATTCAAGAACATTCAATGTAAAAGTTGGATATGAAATAGGAGGCTGAGAAGGTAGCTTCAGGACCCTGATTCTGTATGTAACGAGGAGTTTCAAAACGCAATAGCTAGTAGAAGGTATTTTGGAAGCACACTAAAAATCATTTTGTATAAAAATGCATTTGACTCCAGCTTCTAATTGGGGATGGGACAGAGAGCCCTGAATTCCATCCACAGGGCCCACATGGTGGAAGGAGAGAACGGATTACCACAAGCTATCCTCTGACCTTCAGACACATGCTGTGACACTTACCTACCACACACAAACTAATAGGCAAATGTAAAACTTAACCTAACTGAATAAATGCAGCATGTTGCTTAAAGTCTAAAAGAGACAGGAAAGCTGATAGAATCAAAATTACAAGGAGAGTGAAAATCTGAAGCAGTGACAAGCACAGTAGGTGACACTCCACACAGTCACTTTGACCAAATGGCTAGATATCCTAATTTAAAGACGAAAATTGTGAGAGTAGGAAACATACACACATACATACATACACACACACACACACACACACACACACACACACACACACACACACACACGTAAACAACAAAGACTCCTCTTTAAATATAAAGAGACATACTGGTTAGAAGCACATTTAAGGAGAGAACATACCATGTGCGAGGTTTTTAGGGCGTGAACATAAGTTATTCTAATTTCGGACAAAGCTGGCTCAAAATAAGGAAGTGCGGGATAGGGAGGAGTATTACCTAATATTGGAATCAGTTTCCTAGGACAGAACAATGTCATGCATTTAACCGCAGCCCGGTGAGCTACGTGAAGCAGAACCAACAAATGCAGAAAAAAGGGGATTAACCCACACTTATGGTTGGAGATGTCAACATATCTGTCCCAGAGATGGACAGATCCAGGGGGCGTGAAGTCAGTAAGAAATGCCTGAAAGCAACAGCAATCACCTGGGTTTAACTGTCAATTACAGGTCATGACATTCAAGGCCACCTTTTAACAAATTTTTAAAAAGAAGAATAAGAAAAGTTAAATAAATCTGTCCTCAGGCCCCAGAGTAACAACCGAAAAGCAATTGGGAAGTCCCAAAGCACACACACACCAATTGGATGATAAAGTTTTAAGTAGTACACCATATGTTTTAGAAGTTAGTATTTTGAATTATATGAAAGTGAAAATATGGTTTTAATTGCGCGATATTATGTAATCTATTCTTAGGAAAAAATCACGGCACTAAATGCATACATTAGAAAGATAAATCTAAGAATCGGTGATCTGAAACTTCACCTTGGAAAATTATAAAAACAATAAAATCCAAAGTAAGCACAAGCAAACTCACTAGTAAGAGTTAATAAAATAATAATTAAAGCAAAAATACCAATAAAATTAAAAACAGAAAATGAACATAGTCAAAGGCAGGTCTGTTTTAAAGCCTCTAGCCGGGCTGAGAGAAAAAAGAGAGAGAAAGAACACAAGTTGTGAATAACAAAAAGAGAAGACAGCATGCAGGCCCCATTGGCATGTTAAGGATAAAATGCTGTAATAGCTGTATGCCCACAAATTTGATAAAAGTAATAACAACAATAATAAAATGGACCAACTCCTCAAACAATATAATCTTTTAGAGCTTCCACGTGCAATCTAAATGGCCCCCATCTGTTTCAAAGCCTGACTTGGTAATCAACAACCTTTCCAAGCAGAAAGCAGCAGGTCCCGGTGGGCTCACAGGTGAGGGCACGCAAAATTGACTCAGCATTTAAAAATCAGCTGATGCCATTAATCATATCAATAAGATAAGAAAAATCACATGTTCATATGCATAAATGGAATATTACAAACTAGCAAGAGAAGCAAATTACCTCAACTTGGTTTAAAAAGAAAAACCCAAAAAACATCCACAGAAGCCTACAACTAATACCACATTATACAGAAGCATTATGATCATGTGGCCCTTCTCACTAGCCCAGTGGCCCTCTTTATTCTTTTTTTTTTTTTAAAGATTTACTCATTTTATGTATATGAACACACTGTAGCTGTCTTCAGACACACCAGAAGAGGGCATCAGATCCCATTACAGATGGTTGTGAGCCATCATGTGCTTGCTGGGAATTGAACTCATGACCTCTGGAAAAGCAGTCAGTCCTTTTAACCGCTGAGCCATCTCTCTAGACCCCCATCACTAACCATATTAAAAAGCTTGCTATTCCAAAAAACAAAAAACAAAAAACAAAAAAAAAAAAACCAAAAAAAAAAAACAACCAAATTAAATGGGAAACAGAAATAACACTATCTTTGTTACTGGTTGTAATGATAATCGATGCAGAATAATGAATCAACAAAATGCTAAAAGCTGATTAGTGCAAGATACAAAAATATGCCAAGTAAGTAACTTCCCTATATTTCAGGGAAGAACAAGGAAAATGTGAAATTAAAATGCACTACCGGACTGGAGAGTTGGCTCAAAGGTTAAGAGCACTGACTGCTCTTCCAGAGGTCCTGAGTTCAATTCCCAGCAACCACATGGTGGCTCACAACCATCTGTAATGAGATCTGGTGCCCTCTTCTGGCCTGCAGGTGTACATGCAGGTGGAACGTGGTATACATAATAAATTAAAAAATTTAAAATAAAACTGTTCTTTTTAAAAATGCACTACCGGGGTTGGGGATTTAGCTCAGTGGTAGAGCGCTTGCCTAGGAAGCGCAAGGCCCTGGGTTCGGTCCCCAGCTCCAAAAAAAGAACCAAAAAAAAAAAAAAAAATGCACTACCATCTATAATAGATTTACAAATGAAATGTATACTATAGTTCTAACAAAATGGATACAAGATAGTTGTAAGGAAGACAACCACGAAGCTCTGTTGAAGAATGCCAAGGTCCTCTGCATGTAAAGATAACTAAATGAAGCACTATACCACATTCATGACAGGAAGACTCAATATTGCCGGAATGTCAGTTCTTCCCACGTTTGGCCTATAGATCCAAGGTGATCCCAATCGAAAGCCCAGCAGCATATTTTAAGATAATACATGTAATATTTCTCTATTTTTTTTTCAGTTGCATTAGTGTTCCTTTTTTTTTTTTTTTTTTTTTTTTTTTTTTTTTGATATTTTATGTATTTACATTTCAAATGTTATCCCTTTCCCAGTCCCCCTCTCCCAGGATCCTCCCCTGCTTCTATGAGGATGTTCCCCCTCCCACCAACCCACTTCCACCTCACCGCCCTGGTATTCCCCTATACTGTGCCATCGAGCCTCCACAGGACCAAGGCTCCTCCTCCTATTGATGCCACACAATGTCATCCTCTGCTACACATGCAGCTGGAGCCGTGGGTCCCTCCATGTGAACTCTTTGGTTGGTGGTTTAGTTCCTGGGAGCTCTGGGGGATCTGATTGGTTGATGTTGTTGTGCTTCCTATGGGGTTGCAATCCGCTTTAGCTCCTTCAGTTCTTTCTCTAACTCCTCCATTGGGGTCCCAGTGCTTAGTCTGATGGTTAGCTGCAAGTATCCTCATCTGTATCGGTAAGGCTCTGGCAGAGCCTCTCTTCCAGAGGTCCTGAGTTCAATTCCCAACAACCACATTGTGGCTCACAACCATCTGTAATGGGATCCGATGCCCTCTTCTGGTGAGTCTGAAGACAGCTACAGTGTACTCACATACATCAAATAAATTTTAAAATAAATGTAATATTTCTAAACATGACATGGAGAGTGTTAGCATCAGGTACATCCGTGACCAGCTAGAAGTGTTTTTACAGCCAGCTCCTGAACCCAGTGACAAGACACACCATCTCTAGGTGACAGCACTGCTGGCACCCATCCCATCTCCCTTTGTGTTTGTGTCACATGCACCACGGCCAGGATAAAAGATTTGTCCCCCAGCCCACAGCTCTCCCCTTCCCTCTCCCCATATCCTTCCCCCTCACTCCCCCTCCCCCTCCCATGTGAGGCCTGAGGCTTGGTGCGATTTGTCCGGGATTGTGCTGCCTAGTTTAATAGAGATAGCCCAGAGGTGCCAACACAATAGTAAAGGGAAGTAATGCTAAGAGAACTGACACCTCTGACGACGGGTCTTACTAAAAGGCAATGGTAACCCGATGGTTTTGAATAACTGAAGGCACGGGCAATAAAGAAGAGGAACAGCATACGGGAAAGCTCCAAGATCTGCACGCTTAAATGTAGTCAACCAAGGCAATCTATTGAAGAAAAGATCACTCTTCAACAAATTTGCTGAAACAACCGGCCGTCTGCAGGTAAACACATACCTTATGTTGTCCGTAAAAACTAACTCAAATGAGTTAGACCTAAATGTAAACCTACAGACCTGGAGAAGATGACGCTGGAGAAAACAGCGATGACCAGTGACTACAATAACAAAGGCATGAATGAAGAACTCATATGCTAACTGTTAACATTCGAAACTCCCCAGTGGAGTGTAACAGTGGGACACCCACTAACTGAGCCATGGGCTACAGGAAATAATGCTGTACGGTTGAATAATAACGTAATGAATCCTTTCTATTTGTAACTAGTCCAGCAGGGAAACGTCCATGATTCCATTCTCAGACTTAGGTCTTTCGTGAAGGTGGTCTCAGATGCTGATAGTCTACTTCGTAAGAAGGATAGCCACGAAGGACGGAGGCGCTCGGAAGTCAAACCACATACACCCACTTACCTTGCTGTGCACTTGATTTTGGCCATGATTCCCAGAAACTCTAGCAGAGGAAAATGAAGTTACGAATACTATGATTCAAACAGTGGATTGCTCAGTAAGCACCTGACTCAGGACAGTAAGCAGCTCAAACAAGCGATCAAATTACTATTGACTACAAACTATAAAAAAAAAAAAAAAAAAAAAAAAATTACTATTGACTCTTCAAGCCTAACCTCAAAAACCTGCATCTCATTGTATCTACCGATGAAACGACATTGTAATTTTACCCAGCCCTCTAACCCACCCACCTCCGACACTGAAAGCCCTGTTTTATAGCAGAACCTCAAAACTTCATAGATACCTTCTTGTCTCTTCTTTCCACACTTGAAGATAATATTAAAGTTGTGTCAAAGTTACGATCTCTGGGGCTGGAAAGATGACTCAGCAGTTAAGGGCACTGGCTGCTCTTCTAGAGGATCTGGGTTCAATACCCAACAACCACATGTTGGCTCACAGCCATTTCTAACTCCAGTTCCAAGGAAGCTGGTGCCCTTTTCTGGGCTCCACAAATGCAGCAGATTGTGGCATTTCCTAGACAAGTATTGTACAAAATGGAAAATCTTCTTTTATCAAACAAGTGAGCTCTGTCTATACTCTCTCTCTCTCTCTCTCTCTCTCTCTCTCTCTCTCTCTCTCTCTCTCTCGTTTCAAGAGAATGTTTGCATACCCCATAAATGAACCAGAGTTCAGACTGCAGGGGAAGCCAGGAAGTGTCATGGCCAGTCAGAGATACTTCTGGGTAAGAACATAATGAAGTCATGAAGTCATGAATCTCTTCCAGATCTTTGAGCTGACAAAACTGGCTTCTTCCTAAAAAATGTAAGATGTGCCCTCAATGGGAGGAGCAGCCTGAAATGGCCAAGTCTCTTGATGTTCCCAAAGATTTTTACCAAAGGACTCAGTACTTTACAAAATCCCCTGAATAAATACAAAATGATGGTTGACCCTTCTAGAAGGAAAAGATGAGGGGGAGGGGAAAAGAGGGGCAGGATCATGTATGAGAGGAGATGGGGATGATACACAGAAGGTCAGGAAATTGAACAGAGGTCTGTGGCAATGGGGGATGGGGAACTGGGGGTAGCCACCAGAAAGTCCCAGATGCCAGGAAATCAAGAACCTCCCAGGATCCAACATGGATGAGATTAGCTAAAATGCCCAACAAAGGGGAGGGAGAACCTGTAAAGACCATATGCAGAGGTTAGGCATAGTCCCTGGTTGAGGGAAGGGTCCACTCACCCTTCTCAGATTTTTAACCCAGAATTGCTACTGTCTAAAGAAAATACAGGGACAAAGAGTTGAGCAGAGACTGAAGGAAAAGCCATCCAGAGACTGCCGACCTGGGGATCCATCCCAATCCAGTGACTATTACTGATGCCAAGAAGTGCTTGCTGACGGGAGCCTAATTTGTATGTCTCCTGAGAGGCTCTGCCAGAGCCTTACCAATATAGATGAGGATGCTTGCAGCCAACCATCAGACTGAGCACAGAGGCCCCAATGGAGGAGTTAGAGAAAGAACTGAAGGAGCTGAAGGGGTTTGCAACCACTAGGAAGAACAATATCAACCATCCAGACACCCTAGAGCTCCCAGGGACTAAACTACCAACCAAAGAGTACACATGGAAGGACCCATGACCCAGCTGCATATGTAGCAGAGGATGGCCTTGTTGGGCATCAGTGGGAGGGGAGGCCCTTGGTCCTGTGGAGGCTCGATGACCCAGTGTAGGAGAATGTCAGGGCAGTGAGGTAGGAGGGGGAACATCCTCATAGAAGCAGGGGGAGGGGAAATGGGAGACGGGGGAACTGGGAAAGAGGGATAACATTTGAAATATAAATACATAAAATATTCTATTAAATTTTTTCAAAAAAAATTTTCAAAAAGAAAAAGGAAGAAGTCACTTATTCACCCCAAGCAATGTAATCTCAAAGACAAGAACATCCAGACACTAAAAAAGTCCAGCCACTGTATTAAGAGTCAGCAATCTGAACAAGACATACCAACTGGAGCAAAAATGGTAGCAAGAATATAAAACAGATGTATTAAATAGATGATAAATGATATGAACAAGAATAAGAAGAAGTTTTCAGATCAAACCCAGGCTGCTCACAGTCTAGGCAAGAGTTCTACAGCCACGTCACGCCTTACAGCAAGAAGCTATTTTTTAAGAGATGGGTCAATTCCTTAAAAGTGCCTATCAGTGGTTTACCATAAACCTGACTGTTGAAACTAGGCTGTGCCCTGACCTACCTTACTCTATGTTGTGTTTTAAAAGAAACAACCGAAACAACAACAAAAGAAACAGCAATTTCTGAGACTGTGCCTTGGCCTGAAAGCCTCCATTTTGCAAGCAACTTTTGACTCTGTTTTTTTTTTTTTGTTTTATTTTGTTTTGTTTTGTTTTTGTTTTTTTTATTATTATTATTATTAACTTGAGTATTTCTTATATACATTTCAAGTGTTATTCCCTTTCCTGGTTTCCAGGCAAACATCCCCCTTCCCCCTCCCCTTCCTTATGGGTGTTCCCCTCCCCACCCTCCCCCCCTTGCCGCCCTCCCCCCAACAATCTAGTTCACTGGGGGTTCAGTCTTAGCAGGACCCAGGGCTTTCCCTTCCACTGGTGCTCTTACTAGGATATTCATTGCTACCTATGAGGTTGGAGACCAGGGTCAGTCCATGTATAGTCTTTAGGTAGTGGCTTAGTCCCTGGAAGCTCTGGTTGCTTGGCATTGTTGTACATATGGGGTCTCGAGCCCCTTCAAGCTCTTCCTGTTCTTTCTCTGATTCCTTCAACGGGGGTCCTATTCTCAATTCAGTGGTTTGCTGCTGGCATACGCCTCTGTGTTTGCTGTATTCTGGCTGTGTCTCTCGGGAGAGATCTACATCCAGCTCCTGTCGGCCTGCACTTCTTTGCTTCATCCATCTTGTCTAATTGGATGGCTGTATATGCATGGGCCACATGTGGGGCAGGCTCTGAATGGGTGTTCCTTCTGTGTCTGTTTTAATCTTTGCCTCCCTATTCCCCTGCCAAGGGTATTCTTGTTCCCCTTTTAAAGAAGGAGAAGCATTCACATTTTGATCATCCGTCTTGAGTTTCATTTGTTCTAGGCATCTAGGGTAATTCAAGCATTTGGGCTAATAGCCACTTATCAATGAGTGCATACCATGTGTTTTTTCTGTGATTGGGTTACCTCACTCAGGATGATATTTTCTAGTTCCATCCATTTGCCTACTTAATTTCATAAAGTCATTGTTTTTGATAGCTGAGTAATATTCCACTGTGTAGATGTACCACATTTTCTGTATCCATTCCTCTGTTGAAGGGCATCTGGGTTCTTTCCAGCTTCTGGCTATTATAAATAAGGCTGCGATGAACATAGTGGAGCACGTGTCTTTTTTATATGTTGGGGCATCTTTTGGGTATATGCCCAAGAGAGGTATAGCTGGATCCTCAGGCAGTTCAATGTTTGACTCTGTTTTAAGGATGACCATGACCCTGGTCATGGTAGACATATGAACAGCACCATCTACCCACCCTCATCCATGCAGCCCATGCAGTCCATGCAGCCCATGCAGCACTGACTTTGTCTACCAAAAATGGATGCCACAAAACGTTTGGTAATGTGACAGAAACCGTGAGAAGAAAACACAATCTTAAGTTGCTTCTTCACACCTGTTACTTCCTTGGCATCTCCTGATTTCTGAGCCGTTCAACCTCTTTCATTACCTGATGCCCCACACTAAGCCACACCCTCAGGTTCAAAATGGCTGAGCTTACGTCTAGAGTTCCAACCCCAGATCTCAGTTCATTATTCTTTGTCAGTTTATTTCGAGAGGTGAAGGTTAATTCAATGTAGAGGCCCCTGTCCTTGTCCTTCCTGCTCCCAGCAGCTTTACCTGAGTACGGTTTTGTTTTGTTTTGTTTTTTGTTTTGTTTTGTTTTGTTTTTATTAAGGTACAGTTAATTCATTCCCTAAAAACCTGTTTTGTGTAAATATTCCCTCCTTGGCTTAACAAACATGTGATGCAAAGGGACTTTAGAAAGTAAGAGACGCCTGAGGGAGCACCCTGCACTGACAGGGTGAGAGCAACTGGAAAGTCATTGGCTGAAGCTCCCTCTAGGTTCACGGTTTACCTTTACGATGAGAGTACTAAAAGCTAACAATTAGACTGTGTGTTTTATTAAACTGTCACTGTAGGAGACTTGCAGCAACTACTCTGAGAACTTTCTAGAAGTCACGCCACTCAAAGTGGTTGGATTTAGCTCGTTGGTTTGGCGCCTTTTGAAGGACAGTGAAGGGAGACTGTTTACAAATGGGAAAAGCAAAGAAATAAAACAAGGGCGTCACCAGACTGGAGTTTAGAACCTCAAACTCAACTGTTCAGAAAAGCATAAATACTGTCTGGATTGCTAACCTAAGAACTCTAGTCTTGAATCATCTACAAAGGGCAAAGGGCAAAGGTGCTATAATTACAACGGAAATTGAGTAAAAGTCCACTTATCGAATGGCAAAGATTTTCAGAACTCTTCCTTTTTTGGTTCCTGAACACTGGCACCCAAGTTTATGCCCTTCGAGACAAGAAATTGGAAGAAAGTGATCATCCCTGTCCAAATATTTTATAGATATTAGTATTTGAGGGTTCCTCCAAAAAAAAAAAAAAAAAAAAAGCCCTGTCAACTGTAGTACACACCAACTTCAGATCATAGCAAGCCATATTAAATGGAGCCAGCCAGAAAGCATCTGTCAATGTACTCATTCTCTTGCAAAAGGGAATTTTATTATTAATTTTTCTCATTACTGTAACCGAGACAGCTTAAGGACCAAGGGATTTTTGTAGTTGTTGTTTTTTTGTTGTGTATGGTTTTGCTTTTTGGTTTTTTTGGTTGGGTTTTTGGGGCTTTGGTTCAGTTTGTTTTTGTTTTTGTTTTTGGCTCGCCATTTGAGGAAAAACGCCACTGTGTTGAGTAAACCACAGCTACATCCCAGTCAGAAGAGGGCTGCAGATGCTAATGCTCAGCTTGCTTCTCCTTTGCTATAGTCCTGGCCCTCAATCCATGGGATGCTGCCACTCACGCTTACAGTGGGTCTTCTCATTTTAGTTATCTCAGCTGGAGGGATGGCTCAGCCCTTAGAAGCTGGGCTCACAACCAAAAAGATACATCACTCCTGTCTGGAAGCCCCTTCACAGACATACCTAGAGTTTTGTCTCCTGTGTGACTCTAGATTCTCCCAAGGAGACCATCTGTCTTAAACATAACAAAAGTCTTAGCTAGTGTGGTAAGACAGGGCATAAAAAGTTGTCAAAATAAAAACTACTGTTAATACATAGTCTAAAATTCTGCCATTGCAGTCACATCCTCTCAAATGTCCCTTCTTCCAATAGATTTTTCCTAAGCGTCATCTCACTTAAACAAAATCTGTACTCTTACAAAAGCCTATACAATCTGATTTGTGCTTCTTCGGGCTTATAGGCTCTGCACTTGAGAAATGGGCATTTCTTCCCCTACTTGAGAGGGGAAGAGCCCATCTCCCTTGCACTTTTCTTTTAACTCCCACTTCCCTTTTAAGGACAAGACCCTTCTTCTTTGCCCCAAAGTATACTATGATACCATCCCCTTACCTGGCACCCCTATAATACTCTTTGGAGCATTTGCAATTTGTGTAACATGCATACTCTAAAATTATTCATCTCATGTTTACATCCATGAAGAGTTGTTTATTACTGCATGCCCAGCTCAGAGCACACCTTCAAATATTTGTTAAACCAACAAGTGAATATTTAGTGAATGAATGATAATGCTTAATTTACTTGAAAACCCAGTGTCCGAAGATTGAAGCAACAGAAAACAAAACAGCCAAGAGAAACATAGTCTTGGTTAGGGTTTCCATTAGGGTGATTTAAAAAACAAAAAAAAAACTATGCCCAAAAGCAACTTAGGAAGAAAGGGTTTATTCCAGTTTACAGAGCTCTGAGCACTCCATCACTAAGGGAAGTCAGGGTAGGAACTCAACACAGAAACACAAAGGTGGAAATGAAGCAAAAGGTCATCAAGGAGTGGTATTTACTGGCTTACCCGTCATGACTTATTTAGCTTGCTTTTTTACAGCATCCAGGGCTATCAGCCCAGAGAGGCACAGTGGCAGTGAGCTGGGCCCTCCCACAGCAATGATCAATTAAGAAAATACACAAGGTTTCCCACTGGTCATCTTCTGGTGGTCTATGTTCTCTCAACTGACTTTCTCTCTTCCAGGATGACTCGAGCTTGTATCAAATTGCCATGGAAACTAACCTGCCCATGCATCATCCAAACGGAACTGCTAACGCATGGCAGTATGTGAAAGACAAAACACATGAAGGGACTTAGAGATGCCATGCCTCGGTAAAGGATGGGGCCATTAAAAAGGCATAGGAAGAAATATATATGTGGAATTACCAATGATGAGTTTGAAGATGGAGATGTTAAGCTACCAGCTTCATTCAAGTTGAGACTGCAAACATTCAGTTGGGACTCTGGGGGCACAGTTTGACAAAGAGGATGAGATCAAAGTTACTTGGGAGTCATTTAGTACAAAGATCTGTTTCAAATAATTGTTTGTAATCTCTGTGTAAATCGGTCTTTGCTGCTGGCTGCCTCTCACGTGCTGTGCATTTCTATAAGACTGTATATCTTTTTCCTTAGCAAGAGAGCCACAGGGGGGCTGGAGAGATGGCTCAGTGATTAAGAGCACCAACTGTTCTTCCAGAGGTCCTGAGTTCAATTCCCAGCAACCACATGGTGGCTCACGACCATCTGTAATGAGATCTGATGCCCTCTTCTGGTGTGTCTGAAGACAGCTACAGTGTACTTACATATAAATAAATAAATCTTTAAAAGAGAGAGAGAGGGGTTAGGGATTTAGCTCAGTGGTAGAACGCTTGCCTAGCAAGCTCAAGGCCCTGGGTTCGGGTCCCAGCTCCGAAAAAAAAAAAAAAAAAGAAAAGAGAAAAGAGAGAGAGAGAGAGAGAGAGAGAGAGAGAGAGAGAGAGAGAGTGCCACAGGGCTGTACAGTATAGGAACTCAGAGTCTGACAAACACGAGCCCAGGCCTGCAAAAGGGATGCACACCTATTCTCCAATGCTCGGAACAACAGCCACATTAGAAAAATTAACATTGCACAACTCAGCTCTACTCTACCAATGGCATCAACAAATTGTTCTAAATTGCTCTGTTGGCTAAGGATAATAACAACCTATAGGGTTTGAAAACGCTTGAAAGGTTTTGAAACACAGTCTGATACTGAAAGGGCAGGGAGGCTTACACTCTCAAAGCGTCCACTCAAATACATATGTTATCTTCTCTGTCTACTTTAATAAGTAAAAGTTGTTGTTTATCGAGTCACTAGAATTAAGTCTGAAACTCAAAGAGACTAATTTTATAATATTGTATTGATCAAGTCAAAGGACTTCCTCAGGTTTTGGGGTATTTTATTATTTTATTTATATGCACATGTATGTATGTAGGTTCAAAAGAGGGTTTTAGAGTCCCCTGAAGCTGTAGTTACAGGAGGTCATGAACAACCTGATGTCAATGCTACCCACAAGCTCTCAGGTATTACCTTGAAAATGCTCTGTCACGGGGAGTAGAAAATTTCACTTCAGAACGAGTCATTGCTGGTCTCCTCCCATGGGTGTGTGGAGGGTACTGCTATATGCTGGGGAAACCCCCTGCGAGAGCAGCAAGAGCTCCTAACCACTGAGCTGTCTCTCCAGTCTCCTTCTCCCGAAGGCCTAAACATCAGGGCAACAGTTAATGACTATTACTAGCAAGGGTTCTTTCTACTAATAAAAGATGGCATTATGGGTTTCTTGTTAAATAATTTGTTTTAAGCAAAGCCTATCAACACTAGCTCCTTTCTAATGCCTCCGATCATCAACATTATCCCAGTACTGTAAGACAGGGGGAACACCTTTAAACAGAAATCCACAACACCTATCCACCATTAACACCAATGATCCACTGCTCTCGTTCTGGGTTGCTTTTAGTTGTGTTATATAGTGAAGCCCAATGATCAGTGTGATGAAAGGTAATCAGGTGCATGTACTTACACAAATCTTAAAACTATTCATGTAGTAGGTTGTTACAGAATACCACCCATTCGTTAGTTACAATAAACTTACTTTCTGAAGAGTTATAGAAAATATACATGAAATCACTTCATTTTTGGTGTTTCCTCCACAGTATAAATCATTTATTTCTGTAGAAGATGTCACTGTCTCTCCAACAGGTTACCCCAGGAGGCCTAGCAACTGCAATTACTACATTTAAATATTCCACATATCTGTCAAGACTTTAAAGGATTCCGCGGTGTCAGTTTAAATATAAATATATATAATTCTACTTAATCATCACTTAAGGCAGCTCTGAAAACCATATTACTTACAGCTTCAGACTTCAGGGCTATAATGTACATGTTGCATAGTTTGCTATAGTGCTAGTCTCTCTATTGATTTATTGGTTAAGAAAATGTCCACTCCAATCTGCCAGGCGTAAGTGTTCTCTTTATGCAGAAAATACATACTTTCTCGCTGAGGTAAACTTGTCGAGATCATTTCATCTAATTGTCAAAGAGAAAAGAACGCCAGAAAAATCACTCTGAGCTTTACATGGAGTCAAAGTAGGGCTGCAAATTTCGTATAAATACAGTATTTCAGGCAAATGCTAGCAAAACATGTAACAAGCTTCTCATTTTCCTGCTCTGCTTCTAGGGAAAAACCTCTGTATTTACCAGTGACCAAGCTAATGGTCAATAGCTTTCATTCTTTTTTTCTTTTCTGCCTTTTAATATAACTGTAGATTCTGCGCGTTTCGTAATTTCACCCAATAAACAGCCTCAATGGCCCTGCAATGAAAATCAAGTGTCTTGATGGTGCAGTAAGTATAGCTACATAATTTTGCACTGGGATGGGTCATAAAGTTGCTATATTTACCTCTAAGTTAGACTTGTTCATGTGTCTGTATTTATTTATCCTGCCTGAATAGCCTTTACAGTGAAGATAAAGGTGTAATTATTTTTACAACAATGAGAGATTCAGGGTGCCAGCACCTAATATGCCAGTGCCCGACAACGACAGCTAGCACCCGTGAATAGCACTTCAAGGCTTTTAATCTCCATGACAACCTACCTTGCATTCTTTGATAAAATACCATTTTGCATGCGTACAAACATATTCTTTATGCGCAGTCTACTTATTAGTAAATATCACCTGCATCAAACACCAGAAAATGCACTTCTCTTTTAAATGCCTCTGAGTTCTTCCTATAAAACTAATTAGGTGAACTAGGAACTTGGTTTATATCTTTACATCGACAGCGCACCTACACAAGGAGCTGCCAACAGACTTTCTGAAACAGATACTGAAACTGACGCCTTCTTCAACCTGAACTGCTGGAGAGATGCTACCCACAAGCTCTCAGGTACTACCTTGAAAATGCTCTGTTGCGGGGAGTAGGAAATTTCACTTCAGAACGAGTCATTGCTGGTCTCCTCCCATGGGTGTGTGGAGGGTACTGCTATATGCTGGGGGTTTTCTTTGTCCTCTCAGTGGTTAACAAGTCTAGCAGTTCTGCTTACCTTGCAGGTGAGTCCATTGCTCCATTTCTTCCTGCTCCCTGGAAACACGGGTTTTTGTCTGTTTTGTGACATATTGATGTTTATAATCGGGAATAGACCAAGAAGAAGTTGGAGAGAAGCCTAAAACGTTTAGATAGAGGTTGTGGTGGTTTGCACTGATTGTCCTCTTGACAAGATAGGAAATCGCCAGAGAGACAAATCTCTGGGCAAGTCTGTGAGAGATTATTGGTTAACTGAGAGGGCCAGACACACCCGGGGTGGAACCACTCCATGTGCGAGGGCCCCATATTGGATGAAAAACAGAAAAGAGCGGAACACAACATCCATCTCCCTCTGCTTCCTCACTTCAGGTGCAACATGGCGGAGCCCCTCAAGCTCCTGCTGCCATGACTACCATGACGAACTGTACCCTCAAAGTAGGAGCCAAAGTGGTCCCTTTGCTCTTAAGTGGCTTTCCTTAGGGTGTTTTCTCACAGCAACAGGAGAAGTAACTGCGTTATCCCCACCCACTTACACGGACCTGTGCAGAGGAAGGGAAGAGGAGAAGAGGAAAGGGGAGGGGAGGGGAGGGGCCGGGAAGGGAGGGGAGAGGAGGACTGGAAGTCTCTGCAGCTTCAGCCAGATTCGAGAACCTTCATTGATCTGGTTTTTCATTTCTATACAAGAAGTCTGGGAGCTGGGGGGGATGGCTCAGTGGTTAAGAGCACTGACTGCTCTTCCAGGTCCTGAGTTCAATTCCCAGCAACCACATGGTGGCTCACAACCGTCTGTAATGGGATCTGATGCCCTCTGCTGGTGTGTGTCGAAGACAGCTACAATGTACTTACATATAATAAATATATAAATCTTTTAAAAAATGTAAATAAACAAGAAGTCTGTCTGGTAAAACTGGCTTGTTGCATAGAGCGTCATCATTGGAGAAACTGTTCATCTAGGCTGGCTCCTAGGCAAGCAGAACGATGCCCAGGGGGAAAGGTATTGCAATCAGAGAGCCTCTTCGAGTGAAGAACCAAGAAAGATCGCCATGCCTGTAAGCAACTCTCAGCTTTCCTATGAAAATCGCCTTAGGAACTGGTTTCTTTACCTCATCCCTCCTGAAGAAGCTGAGCGCTATGGATGACCACGCCCACCTCCTGGAACCTTCAAGAAACGCAAGAGGATATATTCAATGACCCATCCGTCCACTGAGCTTTTCTTTGTAAACATAAACTAAAAATTAAACACACCTTTTCTGGACTCGCACTCTCCTCGCAGAGTTAGCTGTGCGTGTGTTATGTTCTTCTCACCACCTAGGCCTTGGCCTGATAGTGCAGGATGGACTTCCCGGAGCTAAAGGAGCACACAAGCAAAGCCAAGTCGTGTCATGGCTTCTCCTGTCTAGATGACCTCAATAGGCTGTCACGGTCACAGCCACAGCCTGCACAAGACACCTCCTTGCTACCCTCTCCGTCCTGCTACCCTCTCTAGCACGATGGCAGTATTTTCAAATCCCATGGTTCATGTTAGTCAAGCATCCAGTAATAATCAGAAAAGCAATTATGGACTCTAACAAACTCCAGCAAACATTTTATTAAAACAATTTGTCGTTTGCTTTGAATCTTACAAAACAACCAATTTAAGTAACATTTTTAATTACATAATATAACTGGATTGTTTTTTTCCTGAGTTCACTGGTTATTTTGTCATGTAAAAATATTTTAAGTGTACTAATTATCATATGATGGTGGCAGACAACCAAGCAGCCTGCTTTTTCAGGATTCTGATTGCCTCAGCAGCCAGGCCCACGTTGTAAAATACCATGAATCTGGTGGGGTTAGGACTTGGATAAATCTTAAATGAGGGTGGCTCTTTCTGTTCACAGGGTGCACATCCAGCTCTGCTTTGGCCTTAGGACCCAGCGATGTGTTTTCATCCTTAGGAATCTCCAGTTCATAAAACTGCAACCACCACATGAAAAAACACCCCACACGAGTCTGTTTAATTGAACCAAATTGCATTCTTAGTAAAATCTTGCTAAACCCAACAGTCTAATCATTGCGTTTTAGCACATTTCTTGCGTAGTGTTTGGTTAGACGTCTTCTCTGTTTAGGAATTGTGAGACTAGTCCCTTCTGCAGTTTCCTATTGCTCTGATGGGTGTGTTAAAAATAAGTGTCACCATTTCTATGTTTAGCTATTTCTGTATGACAATTCATTCCTAGAAGTGATCTCACTCCCTGACAATACCATGGAAAGAAACCACTATAGCAAGACCTGCATTTCTCCCATTGATTTATTTTTTTAATAAATTCTGTTTTTAAAGATTGTGCCCGATTTTTCAATGAGGAGTGCTCAGCCTTGAAACTATATGCACACCACCAACAAAACCAATGGATTCAGCAGATTGTATTTATATATATTTATGTATACAAGAAATACACATACCCATATATGTACATACAATAAGAGTCAAAGAAAAAGAGGAGAGGCTATCAGCCTAAGGGGGGCCGTTGTGGGAGGTAGGGGGTTCATGGGATGATATCGAGGAAGGGTAAAAAAAGAGGAAAGGAGATGGGGAAATGATGTAAGTCTGTTTCAATTAGAAGGAGACTTTTAAAAAAATGTGTCCTCCAAAATAAGTTTTTGTAGGTTCAAAAGAAGCCATGAAACACACATTCTAATTTCCTTCCGGGAAAGAAAAAATTCAAAAAAAAAAATCAGTGTTTTAGCTTCTGAATAGTCACCAAACAGGGACAGTTCAGTTGACTGATATTGTCTGTGTCCTAGTGATATACAGCACGTGATACGTAACTCAAATGCCATGTTCAGCTGAAACAAACTTAGTCCTCAATAAGATAGCAGATAGATGCCTTCTCCTAAGGAATGGCATAATTCATAATCGGTGGCCTTTTCTCTGAGAGCCCAAGAGCTGAGAGCTGTCATTATTCTTCATGCCTTGCTTTATTACCCAACCCCCTGCAGCTTGTTCTTCTCGTTGCTGGTGAACCTACTGTCAAGCTTGGGTGACACTGAGTTCTCCAAACATCAATGATCTATGAAAGTGTTGGACTTCTCGCTTGGCTCTTACAGAGATTTTTACATGTGGTGTGCTGGGGAACGCGTTCTCCACACCAAGCCACCGGTTTCCACGTTGTCAGTTTCCATGGTGGTAATTCTCCCACGTGGCTGAATTCAGCCATCCCATACCAGACCCCCAAATGGGAACCTGGGAAGGTGCATCTGATCTGGTCCTGGAACCAAGAAGCACAAGTTCTAGCAAGTTCCAACACCACAGCTGATTGCAGACTACAAAGGCGGCTGGCACAGACAATTGGAAATGATTAAAAGTTTGAAGGTGGGAAAATAGCCTAGACTCCTAAGAGCCAGAATGGCTCAATATGGGATGTGGCACTAACAGACTTCACAAGCGCGGGACTCCATTTATTCATTGTTTATAGAAACCATGGAAATATCAATCTCTTCTCAAGCTTTAATTGTTTCTAATGAGGAATCAGACAGAGAAGGATTCGGAACTCAGAGAAAGTAAACAAACTGGCTGAGCATCAGTGAGGGCTTCGGCAACGGATGTTAAGCAAAAGCTGTGAGAAGGTAACCTCAGAAGCTAGACTTGCATTCCTGTAGTTGTACTGAGCCAACCATTGAGATGATGATGGAGGAGGAGCCATCTCTGTCAAGATACATTAAGAAAAATGGAAGGTCACTTCCTGTGTGGAGGGAAGTTTGACAGCTTGCAGACGACCATGCTGATTTATAAGAATTTTTCCATCAAAAATATACAAATAACTATGGTTTTCTAGCACCAAAAGCATGGCCCTCAAAAAGGAGTCAACAGTTTTGAGTTATATCACAAGCCCAAGAAAATGTAAGGTTTCAACACAAAATTTAAAGTACTTTGAAGAGACTACAGAAGGAAGAACACATGAGATAAAACTGCCCCTGCAGACAAAAACGGAGCAGATACTGAAGGAAAGACCTAACTTGAGATCCATCTCACGGGCAAGCACCAAACCCTCACACTATTACTGATGCTATGTTGTCCTTGCAGACCGGAGCCTAGCATAGCTGACCTCGGAGAGGTCCTAGCAGCAGCTGACTGAGACATATACAGACACTTAGAGCCAACCATTGGACAGGGGTCAGGAACCCCTATGGAAGAGTTAGGGGAAGGATTGAAGGAACCGAAGGGGATGGCAACCCCACAGGAAAACCAACAGTGTCAACTAACCTGGACCCCTGGGAGCTCCCAGAGACTAAGCCACCAACCAAGAGCTGGCTGGTTCAGGCTCCTGACACATATGTAGCAGAGGACTGACTGCTTTGTCTGGCCTCAATAGAAGGGGATTTGCCTAATCCTGTAGAGACTTGGTGACCCAGGAAACTGGATGCTGGGGAGGGGTGGGTAGGACATGAAGGGAGATGAGGGACGGAGAACACTCTCTCAGAGCCAAAGGGGAGGGAGAGGGGGATGAAGAACTCTGGCAGGGGGACCAGAAAGGAGGACAACATTTCGAATGTAAATAAATAAAATAATTAAATAAATAAGTAAAATTGTTGGATAGATAGACCCTTAGATTCTAGTCTGGGAGAAACTGTATGAATGCCACCAGTGTCACTTACCTAACATTCCCTATATGTCAAGCACCCTGTTAAGCATAGTATATAAATAAAGGAACTTAAAGATCAAAAAACAAAAAATCCCTGCAAAGCCAACACTAAGTGACGATAACAGTCTCGTTTACAGTACTTTTGAACAATAAACTTCACAAATATTTACAAGTGTTCTATATTGTCACCTGTAATCGTCGTTCATGGCCTCTAAACCACAGAGAACTTGAGAAACTTGATTTTCGATCACTTGACAGGCTGAGGCAGAAGAGGCGACTGATAAGATTTGTTGAGACTCTCTCTCTCAACAAATCAGTGTGGTATAATGACATTAGGGAGATGATCATTAACTGTGGAACATCTTTCCAGCCTTTGAATTCCTTATTTTATTTTTTTATTAACTATATATTTCTGTTAAACTATCACACACAGAAAATAAAGATACAAGTCCCAGGTCCCATTAAGAATACTGAAATTGATTCTTCTTCTAGGATGCAAACCTGTAGGAAAGGTTGCGGGTTTTTGGTTGGCTGTGCCAGTCATCGGCCAATTTCAGTGTAAGAACAAACAATGTGCTTTTGAATCTTTATGGCAAAGAGTTCACTTTTCCACAGATCTCGTGGCAGTTTGTTCAAGGAAAACACAGTGAAAGTTTCCCCATTCATGACTTAGCAGGCATTTTCTAGGCATTTACAATGTTCAAGACATCGGGCAAGGCATAGACTGTTGTATGAATAAGGCACCACCAGGATAAATAAGACACTACCTAGATCTTCCAAGGACTAATAATCTACATGTAATCTATATGCAAATGGAAAGTTTAAAAATGACAACCAATTAAGGGAGTCCTATGGGTGATAAAGAAGAAGAAATTACAAATTCCCGAGGACAAAATGTTTAATTCTTCTCAGAAGATCTGGAAAGTCGACGTAAGCATCAACAGTTGTTTATAATATTGAAAGATGGTCCAGAAACAAGACCTTCAGGAAAAATTGCATCCTACCTGGGACAGAGCAAGCACTTTATTGTAGTAGCAGACGGTAAGCAAGTGTTGAAATGGTAGAAGAGACTGAAAAAGTAAACGAGGGTCGCATCAGTACTGAGCTTGGGAATTATAACTGGCATTGTGCATGATAAGGAACTGGTACAGATATTTTAAACGGGAATAAAAAGTCAGAGTGAAGAACAGTTTATAGAAAAGCCTGAGAAACGTTGCCTATAAAGAAACAGATAGCAAATACGCAAGGCTTCTCAGGCCACAGAGTAACTGTAACTATCCAGTCATGCTGTTAAAGCATGAGGCAACCATAGGCAATATGTAGATGAGTAGGTGTTTCACTGGCGGTGTTACAATAAATCTTTATTAACAAAAAGAAGACGAAGAAGAAGAAGAAAAAGAAGAAGAAGAAGAAGAAGAAGAAGAAGAAGAAGAAGAAGAAGAAGAAGAAGAAGAAGAAGAAGAAGAAGAAGAAGAAGAAGAAGAAGAAGCAGGCAGCATCTGAATTTAACCCACAAGCCACATGGTTTGCGAACCCCTGGATTCAACTATGTATCCGAAGTCACCAAGATCATCCTGAAACCTATTGCTGTGCTTGAGATGAGTGATAGAGAGAGCGTGAACAAGAGCAGCTGATGAGACATGTGGTGGAGATGACTACAGAAACTAGAGATACCATGTTACCACCAAGAAATAGACCATAGAGTCAGTGATTCAGAGACCTGACCAACTAAACACAAGTCTCAGTAGGTGAAACGCCAGTGACTGAGAAGCACTTAAAGAAATGTTGGGGGCTGGAGAGATGGCTCAGCGGTTAAGAGCACCCAACTGCTCTTCCAGAGGTCATGAGTTCAATTCCCAGCAACCACATGGTAGCTCACAACCATCTGTAAAGAAATCCGATGCCCTCTTCTGGTGTGTCTGAAGACAGCTACAGTGTACTTATATATAATAAATGAATAAATCTTAAAAAAAAAAAAGAAAAAAAAAAATTTAAAAAAAAAAAAAAAAAAAAAGAAATGTTCAACATCCTCAGTCACCAGGACAATGCAAATCCAAACAACCCATCTTACACCAATCAGAACGACCAAGATCGATAAAACAATGACATCTCATCCTGACAAGGATGTAGAGTAAGGGGAACACTCATGCACTGCTGGTGAGAATGGAAAACTTGAAGAGTCACAATGAAAGTCAGTGTGGGGGTTCTTCAGGAAGACGGGACGTACTACTCTGGAGTCTATACCTGAAGAATACTTCATCCTACCACAGAGATCTTGCGGCGATAGTCACTGATGCTGTAGTAATAATAGTTAGAAATTGGAAGGAATCTAGATGTCCCTAGACAGAAGAATAAACAAAGAAAACATGGTACAGTATAAAATAGAGTATCAGTCAGCTGTTTAAAAACAAAAGTGGGGGGGTTGGGGATTTAGCTCAGTGGTAGAGCGCTTGCCTAGCAAGCGCAAGGCCCTGAGTTCGGTCCCCAGCTCCGAAAAAAAAAAATTAAAAAAAAAAACAAAAGTGGGGCTGGATAGGCCAGGGACCTAGAGGAAATTCGATTAACACTGTTTTACTGAAGGAGCGGAGCAGTAAAATGACTCCTGGCGACAGTCCGCTCTACCCGTCTTACCCAGCCATCATCAAAGAAGCTCTCTCCTAAAGTAGATAGGCGCAAACACAGAGATCCACAACCGGACAGTGAAGAGTGAAAGGTGTCAGAATACTCTGTCCTGAGTGAGGCGTCCCCATCGAACCACCGTTCCCTCCTTAACTGAGGTTCTATTGTGCCAGGAAGCACTCACGAACCCCAAAAGACCAACCCAGAGCTGAGTCCGACATGATCACAGTAGGGTCTTTTGATTACAAGCGCGAGCTTGGACTCTCCGCCAACCCTGACACAGCAGGATGGGAGGTGGAGCGGCCCTGAGCCCTCATCACGATAAGGTTTTACAGGGAACAGCAAGCAAGCAAGGGGGGGTTAAGCCTACAAGTGGGTGCTTTGAAGCAAAGCCGTGAACAGTCACAGACTGAAGTACATCTGAGACAGTCGGACTAATCGTTGACTGACTGTTGCTAGGAAACAGCTAGGGACTCACTCTGCGGTATGGGCCAAGGACAAGCCTTGGGGTCCTTTCTGGTACTTGGGTGCCGCTCGAGTTCAGCTGCAGGTGTTATTCTCGGGCTCATTTCTTTTTAAGACGGAGGGCAGCCAGTCTCAAGATGGAGTAGGTTTGGTCTCTCAGTTCCTTCCTCTCAGGTGACTTTAGGTTGTGTTAAGTTGACATAAAATATCCAGATATTTATGTTTTATATATAATACCTTATATGTTATATATCTTTATATAATGATATCTTATTATATTACCTGGAAGAATTTAATGTCATCAGTCATTTTTATCTGTTCAGGTAGCCCTAACAGAACGCCAGGAGATAGGTGACTTATACACAGAAGGAGCTTACCTCTTGTAGTCTAGATACTACATAGTCATGTAATGCCAAGGAAGTGTAAGTGAACCCTGAAAGACCAGTCAAGAGCTGAGTCAATACAATCATACCAGGGCCTTTATTCAAGGTAACTCGGGCTCAGTCCACCACCGACATGCAGGACAGTTTTGGTAGAGAAAACCTTGAACATCTAAGGAGTAAGGTTTTATAGAAAACAGCAAGTGGGGGGGGTGAGTGTTTCTAGCCTGGCAAGCATAGCATGTCATTGGAGAGTTCATTCCACCCTTTCTCTGGTGACTAGAAGACCCAATCATGGGAACCCCTGAAGTTCATGGAAACAGTAAGAAGGTTTGTCTTGGTGGTGTGTTCCTGGGACATGGGCAGGGGCCCATCAGTGGGAGACAGGAGAAAGCCTTGAGACTGAATTCTCCTCCTGCTGGCCATGGTCTTCAACTGCAAATGGATGTGTGGTGGACATAGGCTGCAACTCTGTAGCGTAGGGACCTTTTCAGCGAGGCTCCTGGCAGGGGCTCTTGATTAGAACCCAATCTCCCAGCTAAAGCTAGTGGAGCTCCAGAGATGGACCTGTTTTATGGAAAGCACAAAGATTAGGCCAATACCCATTGGACACCCTTGAAATGGTCCAGTAATTAGTGCTCATCTGTTTCTGCACTAACCTCTGTCAGTAGGCGAACCAAACATAATTTCAAAAAGGGTGAGTCCCATCTGGTATGGGGAGCTCTGTCCTCTATAAAGGTGAAGGAGAGAAGAGTCACCTAGTCACCATCAGTCTCTAAGGTCAATGTAGTTAAGGTGTCTTAGAGTTTTATGTATCCTTCTACCTGTCCTGAACTCTGGCGTCTGTAAGCACAATGAAGTTTCCAACCAATTTCCAGAATATTAGCTAATCCCTCACTCATCTGGGACATAGATGCAGGTCCACTGACTGGCCCTGTAAGCCTAGAAAAACCATACCTTAGAAGAATTGCTTTTAGTAGTTTCTTTGTTACCTTCTGCACAGTCTCCTGCTTAGTTGTGAAGGCCTCAGTGATCCTGAAAATGTATCTAGGAACACCAGTAAATATTTGATTTTTCCTGGTTTTACCTTCCCAATAGACTCCTGGCTTGGTGCCCAGTATCAAGTACCATTGGCAACCCCATTGGTCAAGTTCTTAAATATTTCCTGCATTCTCTAGGCCCCCATGTGTGAAGAACAATGGATCTTTTTCAGTATGTGTAGACCTATTTCCTCTGGTACAATTAGTCTGCAGACTACTGTCCTCTACCATCTCTTAAGACACTGAGACATGGGCAGGTTTCTGACCCAGGTCGTATCTTCTGTAGTATAATTAGACTGATCGGAAAGTGCTGGGTCTCCTGGGTCTAGGGAAGTCAAGGATATGAGGGGTCCAATGTCGAAGGTCACCCATCAGGCTGTTTCATCTGCCTTGTTGTTGCCCTCTGAGATGGATTCTCTTTCCTTTTGATGCCCTGGACAGTGAATGATGGCCAGAGTTTTAGGTCCCCATAGAGCCCTCGGTAGGGAAAGGATTCTCTCTCTCTCTCTCTCTCTCTCTCTCTCTCTCTCTCTCTCTCTCTCTCTCTCTCATAGTCTTTCCCTCTGTCATCAGAAGGCCTCTCTCCCTGTAAATAGCCCCATGGATAAGAGTGGTGTTAGCAAAGGCACACTGGCTATCTTTCTCTTGTCTTTTTTTTTTTTTTTTTTTTTTTTTTTTCAGCTCTAACGCCTTGGTCAGAGCTACCTCTTCAGCTTTCTGGGCTGACATTCCTGCCAGAAGTGGTCCCGCCCATATATGATCTCGGTGTTTGAGACCACCACTGCTCCAGCATACCCCTGTCCAGACCGAATGAGGTTGTTGTCATTGATGAACCACATTACCTCTGCATCCATCAAGGGAGAATCCTGAATGTCTGGTCCCATGGATGTGGGCCAAAATGTCGGAGCAGTCATAGAGAGGCCCATTGAGGTCTGGGTTAGGCAGCAGGGCAGCTGAGCAGTTGAAAAGTTATCTTCTTTCTTTGGATGCCATCTGGTTTAGGCATCTCCTACGGTCTTCTGGTTTGGCCATGACTGCCAGCTGGACCTTTATCTGTTGCCTCCGTCCTCTCATCTGCTTCTCTTCTGCCACTACCATCATTAACTAACTCTGATTCTTTTCACCTAACCTCCCTCCCTGCCTAAGGTCATACATTTTGGCCAGATTGGTGAGCTGTCTTTCAGACACTTTGAGACAGTACCCTTCAACAGAGCTAAAGTTCCGGTCTAGGTGAGTCAGGGGAAAGCAACCCTCAATAGCTACTTGGTTATGGAGGGGCTTCCCTGTGGGGTCCGGACCAGCTCCCTCTCTGATGCAGTGACGGGAACCTGCAAACTTGTTGACAATAAAGGTCACTAGTGGTAAAGAGCGTACAGCGATAAGGTTGGCTCCCTTGGTCTTACACTGAACCAGCTGCACACAAGGACAGGAGACAGACTCAGGCTCGCCGTCCCCGCCACCTGTGATGGGGCTGCAGAGCTGCCTGTGGTAGTTACTGTTCTGTCTTAGGGGTTAAATAAGGTGGGGGCAGAGAGATAACATCCTCCTCCGTTTCAGAAGGATGGCCCGGTGTCTCTTCCTTCGTATCCTTGGGCTTTTTGGTGGCCAAGGCAAAAATTTCTACTTGTTGTCTGGGGAGAAAAAGTTTAAGCCAAGAGAGTGGGTCCTCTAGGAGGTCTCGCCAAACCACCACATGAGGTATTTGGTCCAGGTAGCCAAATTTGGGTTTAAAAATTACTTTTTCCATTCCTTGAACCAGTCCCAAGTCAAAGGATCCTTCTGGGGATCAGTTGGTATTGAAAGTGAATCAATCATTCTGACCTGCAGAATGTAGTCAATTTACTTTTTTAATAATGGTTAAGAGATTCTCTCTCCTAGTTTTAATATCCTTAAAATGACCGAGGAGCAATTCTAAAGGGGTTGAGGGTGCCTGTCCCATGTTACACTTGATCTTAGCCAAAAGGCCGAGAAGCGATCTGTCCCATGTTAATATGGCCATCAAAGTCACCTCCTCAAAGTCACCTCATAATGAGAAACACAAATACAACTTTTAAAAACACAACTGTAATCCTTCCTCTCTATAGGGCAGAAACGATCAGAATGTGGTATTCATTTAAAAAAAAAAAAAAAAAAAAAAAAAAAAAGCCTCTCTGTGAGACACACAGAACCTAAGTCTGACTTTTCCTCTCTATCAGGCCGAAACTAGAAACAACCCATAGGTGGCGCTCAAACACAAGAGAAGAGCCAAATTGGTGGCCATCTCTGAGCCTCCACCTGCCCCAAACCAAGACTCCGTACTCTCCTGGACCTGCCATGGCCATGGCTCCCAGACACATCTTCCTAACCACAACTGGCCATAGATACAAATTCAAAGCCTTTTCCCCAGATGTGTGAATACCCTCAGCTCCCTGAGCCCATGCCCACCTTAAATCGAGACCCAGGGCATCTCCTGGCTGCAACATGGCCACCCACTCGCAGATATATATTCCCTAACCACAACCATGGACATAAATTCAAGGCCTTTTTCCAGAACAGAATTACAAATGTGGCACCACTCAAAATTTGTGAACAGAGAACGACACAGGCAGAAACAAGAACCAACTAGAAGGTGGCGCTCATATGTAAGACTGATGTGGCATCACTCAGAATTTGTGAACAGAGAAAGGCACAACCCGCAGTGCTGCACAGATGTTCAAAACCCAAGTCACCACAGCATGGCTCAGACCTGGAAGGATTACCATGGCAACAACACAAGCCGCTGGGTAAACCACACACAAATTTAGCATGTGAACAGTCAAAACCAAAGTCACCACAACACAGCTCTCCGACACAGACTGAGGCACTGTATGGTTCCAAACCGCCACTGCCACCACCATGCCATGGGCTCAGGGAGGGGCGCTGCCACCGCTGAGTGGTGGTGGGCACACGGGCCACTACTGCTACCGCCACAGGTGCACACAGACCGATTTAGCATGCAAAGAGACAAAAAGTGCTTACCAAGGACAAATTTAGTGTACAGACTGACTGGGAACAGGACTACAAACACATACATATATCCAATCCCTCATGAAAAAAGTCTCAGAGAGAATATAGAGCTCGATGGAACATACTTCAACATAATAAAAGCCATATAAAGGAAACCCATGGGTGGTTGGGGATTTAGCTCAGGCATAGGCAAGCGCAAGGCCCTGGGTTCGGTTCTCAGCTCGGGTGGGGAGGGGGGTGGGGGGGTGACAGGACCCACAGGCAACATCATTCTAAATGGAGAAAAGCTTGAAGCAATCCAACTAAAGTTAGGGACATTACAGAAAAGTCCATTACCCTCACCCATTGTCAACTTCACACTGGAATTACTAGCTGAAACAATAAGGTAAGAGAAGAAAAGGAAAAGGATACAAATAGGAAAAAGTAAGTCAAACTATAGCTATTTGCAGATGACGTGATGCTATATATGAGAAATCCTAAAATTCTACCAGGAAACTCTTAGAAGTGATAAACAAATTCAGTGATCTGGCGGGACACAATTGTTGCTCTTAATTCTTAGGGAAATGGAATGCTATTCAGAAAGTCCTTTCCTACGCCTATATCATGTAAGGCACTGCCTGTTTTCTTCTAGAAGTTTTATCATGTCAGAATCAATTTGCACAGATCAGTAGCTTTTACTTAAATACCAACAGTGAACATAGAGAGAAGGTGATCATGAATGCATTCCTATTCAAAATGGCCTCAAAAAAATCTAGGAATAAACCTTACCAGGGAAATGAGGACCTCTACAATGAAAACTTTAAATTTCTGAAGAAAAAAAAAAAAGGAGATAAAGAAAGACACTAGAAAATGGAAAGGCATCTCATGCTCATAGATTGGTAAAAGCAGCATTCTTTTTTATTTTATTTTGTTGTTGTTGTTTATTGGTTGGTTGGTTTTTCAAGACAGAATTTCTCTGTCTAGCATTGATTGTCCTGGAACTCTCTCCCTCCTCCCCCACAACCCCCTGTACACCTGCCTGCCTCTGCCTCCTGAGTGTTGGGATTAAAGGCATGCCCTAAGGCCAAGCAGAATTAACATTCTAAAAATGATCATTTTACCAAATGTTATTTACAGGTCCAAAGCAATTCTAGTCAAAACCCTCATTTCATTCTTTCCAGAAATGGGAAAAAATATCCTAAAATTTGTATAGAATGAAAAAGAACCTGGAGAGCTATACCAATCCTTAGCAAAAATAAAAAGTAAAAAAAAAATGGAAATATTATCATTTTAGATCTTAAGATACATTACATGACCATAGCAAAAAAAATATGATATCAGCACAAAAACAGATATGTAGATCAGTGGAACAAAATTTAAGACCAAAACTGAGCACACATAATTTCAGCTACTTAATATTTGACCAAAATGCCAAAAACATACACTGGAAAGAAGAAACCATCTTTAACAAGTGGCGCTGTGAAAATGGATGTCCCATGAAGAAGAATGAAATCAGATCCATATGATCACCTTACACAAAAATTAACTCCAAATGAATCAAAGTCCTAACGGTGAAACACTAAAACTGCTAGAAGAAAACATAGGCTGTGCCTTGTCTGATGGGGTGTAGGATAGGATTTCCTGAATAGGACTCCATTTACTCAAGAATTGAGGTAGACAACTGCCAAGTGGGACATCAGAAAACTAAAAGGCATCTGCACAGCGAAAGAAACAATCAACCATGTGAAGAGGAAGCCCACAGAATAGGAGAGACTCTTTGACAGCTATACATCTGACAGAACTTTAATATCCCGAATATATAAAGAATAAAAACCTCAAAAAGCAACAAGAAAAAAAAAACAAAAAGTCCCATTCAAAAAATGGGCCTGGGATCCAAATACAAAGTTCTCAAAAGAGGAGAAAAGAATGGCTAGGAAGATTTTTTTAATATTCATTTTCCTTAGCAACTATACAAATGCAACTGAAAACAACTCTGAGATTTCATCTCGCCCTAAGTCAGAATGGCAAAGGTCAATGGGACATGCAACAGTAAATGCTGGAGGATGAAGGAACTTCACTGTTGGGAGGATTGAAACTGGTGCGGCTTCTACGGAAATGTGTGTGGAGAATTCTCAAAGGGCTATAAATAAATCTACCATATGACCCAACTATACCACTCCTTGGCATATGCCTAAGGGGTTTACCGCCATCATTCTCCACAGATTTAAAATAGCTAGCAAATGTAAAAGAAAATTAAAGAGCTAAATGTCCTATAACTGATAAGTGGAAAGTGAAAATGTGTTACATGTACACTATGTAATAAATAGTATTCCTCAGTAAAGAAAAATGAAACTGTGAACTTGGAAAGTAAATGGATGGAACCAGAAAAGATAATGTTGAGAGAAGTAACAAATTTTAAATGTTTTCACTAATTAGAAGCTCTTAACTTCACATCTTCAGATGTCAATGCATAGCCTGTAGTAAGCACAGAAACCAGGAACATAACATAGGGCCATTGCCAAGATAGGGATGTTGGAAACCCAGAGGGTAATAGCAGGCTACAAGTAATCCGATCAGGGAAATGACCTCTTTGAGCATCCATAAAGGGACTCCCTCTCCCCCGTGCCCCACTACATGCCTGGTCTCCATAGCTTTCTTTCTTTCTTTCTTTCTTTTTTTAAAGATTTATTTACTTTATGTATACAAGTACACTCTAGCTGTCTTCAGACCAGAAGAGGGCATCGGATCCCTTTACAGATGGTTGGTTGTGAGCCACCATGTGGTTGCTGGGAATGGAACTCAGGACCTCTGGAAGAACAGTCAGTGCTCTTAACCACTGAGTCATCTCTCCAGCCCCTCCATAGCTTTCTTTAACCGTGGAGGAAGATTCCACAACCCCTTTACTCCTGTGTCCTTCTTGACTCAAAGCCAGAACCACATGGTTGACACTATCAAGTTCACTTGCCTACTTTAGATAGAACCTGGGTTCCTCCTTGGTTAAAATTTGCATAAGCTTCAATTTGTCTTAAGAATCTGCCTGAGGCTAAATTGAGTAGTTGTAAACTAATTTCATTGGAAGAGGAAACTTCAAGACAGACTAATACTGAATGTGTATTGTGGTTACTAGAGATCACTCTTATGCAAGGCCCCATACAGCTAAACATCCAACTGGTAAAAATGTCTAAGAAGTCTTCTCTTCTTAAAGCAAATGAAAGCTGTGAACTTTGTGAAATATAATAATGACTGCCCAGCAAGACACTCCCACTGGTGTATCGTGTGACACAAGCATCATAGAAATCATCAGCCACTTCCTGATTGGATTCAAGGCATACTCTGAAAGATAAAACCCATACCTGGCATCATTATTGATTTAAAAAAAAGGAAAGAAAACTATAGATAGACAGAGAGGCCCAAAGAGAGAACCTAATACTATTCTTATGCTAAATTGACATAGAATTAAACTGACTTCAAATAACTTATTGCTATACCCATAGAAACTACATCAATTAAGCCCTCATCAAATAAGCTTTTGTTTGCCTTAGATGGAGATAAACACAGAGACCCACAATTGTCCAAGGTACAGAGAATAAGAGACTACAGAGTGTTCATCTCTAAATGGAACATACACACTGCGATTCCCCTCCCAAGACTCAGAGATTGTGGTAGAAGAGAGGGCAGAATGAGTGCAAGACCCAGAAGTGGTGGATTACTACAAGGAAATACAAATGCAGCAGGGTAAGCTGCATTTACGAACTCACAGTGGTTGTGACAGCATGCCCAAGACCTGTGCAAGTCCAAGATAAACCAAATTCTGTCTTGGAGAGTTGGACGGAGAGTTGGGCACAACACCACATCCCTAGCTAGAGAGGTGTTGGCAACTGTTAGCTGCTGGAAGAGAAAGAGTCAGCGTTCTCTAAGAGCATTAACTTTCAGAAATTAACCATGCTCCAGTGAAGGCTATCGGGGTAATATAATTTGGTCTTGATGTATTTAATTTAAAAAAATTAAAAGGACACAAAGGTGCATGGGTAAGAGAGGTGAGGTGGATCTTAGAAGACTTGGAGAAAATTATCAAAGTATGTTGTACAAAATTCTCAATGAACTAATTAAAATATTTTTAAAGACAAAAAAAATCCTCATCTCTTTGGACACCTGAGAAAATGACCGGTTCTTCTCTTATCATGTGACACTACTCCTGGGATAATGTAAACAAATGTCTGCTCATAGACAGGGGATTGACAGCAAATGCAAAGTCAGGATGCTACTGATTTGCTCAACCTGTACACCAACGTTGGGTTTACTTATAGGAGTATGGTTGAGGAGTTATTTACAGACAGAAATTGCTAAAAAGATAGCTCCGTCACAAAAACCTATGTAGGGCCAGAATACAGCAAATACAGAGGCGAATGTCAGCAGCAAACCACTGAACTGAGAATAGGACCCCATTGAAGGAATCAGAGAAAAGAACTGGAAGAGCTTGAGAAGGGGCTCGAGGACCCCCATGTACAACAATGCCAAGCAACCAGAGCTTCCAGGGACTAAGCCACTACCTAAAGACTATACATGGACTGACCCTGGACTCTGACCTCATAGGTAGCAATGAATATCCTAGTAAGAGCACCAGTGGAAGGGAAGCCCTGGGTCCTGCTAAGACTGAACCCCCAGTGAACTAGACTGTTGGGGGAGGCGGCAATGGGGGAGGTGGGGAGGGGGATCACCCATAAGGAAGGGGGGAGGGGGAGGGATGTTTGCCCGAAACCGGGAAAGGGAATAACACTTTCGAAATGTATATAAGAAATATTTAAGTTAATAAAAAAAAAAAGATGACATATACAAAAAGAATGAAAACAAAAAAAATAAAAAAAAAAAAAAAAAAACCTATGTAGGCATGGATGACAGGTCATGAAAGCTGTAACTCGAAGTCATTGTACACCATGAGTTCCTGGAACACCATGGAAGTAGCTCAACAGGTTAGAGGATGCCTCCTCTAGGCTGCTCAGCCAACGTCTGCTTCTTCCATGCACCTCAGCTTGTCTGATTATCTCTCAGAGTACTTACCACTTGTACACACTTGGAGAGGGAAGGGCCTAGTAAATCTGGTCAGTTTCAGTTACTTCCTAATGCTGTTGAGTTGTTTACTTCCTATGCTTAAAGAGCTTCCCTACAGGATGGAATGTTTTACTCCCTTTAGAGCATCCTCTCTATGATATAGATTCCTGCCAAAATAGAATGTTTTCTCTTGATTTAGAGGAAATAGCTATGCCAATGTCCTCCAGACCCCAACTAATGTAAAATCACTTCCACCCCACCCCACTTCAACAAAAACCTGTCAAGTTATTCAGAATCTGCCCCTGGTGTCTCTTGTGGGTAATTTTCCCTCCACTAACCCTACCTGACTCCTTGACTGTAAATCTCCACTTCTTCATGATGTACTGGGAATGGGATTCATGTCTATTCTGAAGCCTCTTCTTATTGCAATATTTCCTGCACACAATATGAATCTGTTTTTACCACATTGCTGTCTAGCTCTAGGTTTTTCTTTAATTATATGAAATTTTGTGATAATAAATTGATAGCGAAAAGTAATAAACATGCTTCAACCTGGAAAGTTTTTATTTAAAGTGCTTACATATATTGAAAAGTCAGACTGGTGCCTTTAAAGCTCCAAGTTCTCTGTTTATCTGTAAAACTCGTGTGTGATCGCCACCAGAAAGTTCCACGCTTCCTTTAGATGTGAACCTCTGTCTGCTCCTCTTAAAAGTGAGACAAGGGTTCAGATTACAGGTCCATTCAATTCTTGGCTCTGCTGCTCAGGCTGCCAATTAGAGCATTTTGCAATACAGACATCTGTCCACTGGACCGAGACCAGCTCATTTCACAAAGCTAACTCTTACTAACTCTCTGTGGCAACCTGCGTTGGATTCCAGCTCGCGCCCTCTGGGGTTACAGGGCTTCCTCTTCTATCCCTAAATCCTCTAAACAGCCGGAAGTTAGGCAAACTCATTTTCAAAGCTAACTAATTACAAAATTAAAAAGTCATCCCTGTGTGCTGTGGTTGATGGAACTTTTACTGATGCTTACTTACATTCATGGTTCACACACAAAAAAGTCACTCACGCCCACTTTTATTCGTGGAATCTGTGAGGGTTCGAATCGTCTTGAGACAAATGTATGTGGTAAGCATGGCTTAGACGGATTTCCGGTGAGCCGCTGCTATCTGTTAGCAGGGAGCTAATGGCTGCCAGCTTCCGTGTCCTGAAGGTATCTGCTGAATACCTGAGAAACTTTCTCTTTGCAATATAATTAATTTTTCTTTTCAGGGTAAGGAGTTCTATAAAGAGAAAGGTAACACTTGAAGTAACACTAGTCCGGATATAGTTTAGATTTTTCAGGGAATATAGAATTGCTCTGAAAGAAGAAAGTCGTTACATTTTTTTTTATAGTGGGTATGTGACGTGATTAGCTTCCAGGTAAAGATGACGTAACTGTATCGATCCAGGCACCTGGCTCTCGCACACTTAATGAATCATGCAAACTGGCAAGAAGAGCTATAAAATTCCACCTGCTGCTTTTCTGTCCCCTGAGCAGGCGTTTATAAAGGAGGGAAACCTTGCTCACAAGTTGAGAGAGACAATGGTGAGAGAGGCTTCAGTGATTCCAGATCATGGGTATAAAGGAAACCAGGCGCTGTGTCGGTTCCTTGTGGTATGATGTTAAAATGACTTGGGTGATAGTAGAACTGTCCAGCTAAAATGACGGCAGTGCCATGAGATGCACAAGCGTCTGTCAGAAGACACCTGTCATTCACACAAAGCTCCAAACTTTATCAAGCTGAATGCCGACGACAGCTAACACTGAACTACTCCATGCCTGCCCCTATTTTACCTTTCTACAATGCAGGTGTTGAATAAACCCCATTTCTTTGGACAGGAAGAAACAACACAAATTATAAAGGTCTTCTCCTTGTTGTGTATACTTGGGCAATTAAAATTTCTTTTTTCATAGCCAATGGCCCCTGTAGCTGCAGCCTGTTAAAAGTACAAAATTTTTAAGATCTGGGGAATATTTGTGCCAGGGACAATACTTGACCAAACATAATTAGCCGAATTTAGATAAACTCTCAATCTGGCTTTCTTTAACTTGAATAGAAAAACATCACACACTTCATTGAACATGAATGGATTTGAAAATGAACATTTGGATTATCTGTAAGAATATTTTCCCAGAATAATAGGCCCAAGATTTTTCGATATGCTGCATACAGTTCTTTGTTGACCCAAAGAATGCGTCAGCCTTCTGTTTTCTCTGTCTCCCCCTATTTGCTGATTTCTGTTAATATTTATAATAACAGAAATAGTAGGTGAGGGAAAGCAATAGAATAACAGATCCATTGAAGTCTTTACTCTTTGTTTTTTTTTTTTTTTCAGTGCTTCTCATGCATTTTCTTGGGGATAATTAGAGATAAATGGTATGGTATTATGTTTGCTCAGATAGCAATACAAAAATGCCTATTTCCGTCACTTTCAGTAATAGACTTTCAAGCTATATTTTCCTCAAACTTGATCCTCATTATTCCAGTAATATTTAAGCTATTAATTTCTCCAGAGAGTGCTTTTTGAAAATGGTAAATTATAAGACAAATCCTAAAATTACATTTTCTTTAATTTACAGTATTGTTCAAGCCGTACTGTTAGCATAAATGAATAGTCTGAGCTGCAGTCTGCAATAAAGACTTGAGCATTAAACAGTTGGCTTGGAGACAGAAACATTAAGAATATGATTGAATTTTTTTTTACAGAAGATGAAATAACAGCGTGCGCAAAGGCTCATTTATGATAATTCTAACATTTCTGCTACAGTTATAGAAACGTAACAACATTTACCAAAGAGAAAGGGAGAAAAGAAAGAAAGCGAGAGAGGTGAAGGGCTTTACTTTCTAGCCGACTGCAATGATATTGATTGTGCCCTTCGTGAAGCGATATTCGCAGTTCCGTGTGTGTTCCCCTTCTTTTGAGTTTCAAGTTTACCCTTTGGGGGAAAAAATACAAAAGCAGGGCTTTTCAAAACAGAAATCAGTGAAAGCAAATGTGTTTGTACTCGACGTCTAAAGCGCAGGCATGTTATAAACACGTTGGGATGGAAATGGAGTCAGTCAAGCTGCTGGAGACCGGGGGTGGGGGTGGGGGGACAACGGAATCTATAAGGGGCTATAAAACACCAGCATGCTGTATATTTCATCAGCCACTAATCATGCCAACGTACAATGAAATTGTGTAGAAGTTTGTCCTGAGTCTAAGGGTGTATTTACTATACTTCATTACGTACTAGTTATATCCGCTTTCCTTTCGTTTTACCTTTTTCAAGGATAGGAATTTTAAAATAAAGATAGAGACTACCTTTCCATACGACTGTGAAGACCAATCTACTTGGAGACATGGACAATCCGGTTGGTACATGGCTAACAATAGCCAGGGCTAGGCAAGAAAAGGAAACGCTTTAAATTCTCCCAGACTAAAATCACTACCGCCATCTAGTGGTGACTGACTGTGAGTCTCCCAAATCCCAGAACACATCAACAATTTTTTTTAAATGCCATTTTGTTTTTAAATCCGTGCTTATGTCAGAGAGTTGCGCTTTATAGGGAGTTTGGCGAATTTTTGTTAGTTTTCTGGAAGACGACACTACAATCTGAAGAAAAGTGGTGTCGTGAGCTGCAGCGTTTCACTTCTGAAGCCGATAACTAAAAATGGCAGGGCTGCGGTGTAGGTAGGGAGGCTTGACACCCGTGGGCAGGACACACCACTGAGTGATAAAAGCCCTACCAGGGTTCAGGATGGCGCCAGAATACAGCACGTTGGCAGGAGGCAGGTGGGAGGTAACCACAGCATCAAAGCCTGTGACTGACTGTTCTTAAAAGACTTGTGAGCAGGCGTTCAACCTTAAGCCCAGAGGGGAAGAATGTTAACCCGGGAGTCTCACCAAGAGTCTGAGCGGACGCCCTGCTAAACCCCCCCCAGTTTGCTACCAAGAGATTATATCCCTTTTTGTCTAATCATATTAATCTGAACAAGTGACCACTTCTCATTTAACCTATGCATAAAAATTTTTCCTGTTTCCTTGGGTCTGCATTTCTGAAGTCTACTGTTCAGAGAAAACTGACTAAACGTGTTTTGTTTATTTGTTTGTTTTGCTCTTCTTTCCCTGTGGTAAGATGTTTGGTTGGTAAGGAGCGGTTTGTAATTGTTTTTTTATTTAATTTTAATATTTTTTATTTAATTTTATGTGTATGAGTTGTTTTCCCTGTATGTATGCATTTGCACTGCTCTGGCATCCTCAGAGGTCAGAATAAAAGGTTATCTAATCCCTGGGTCTGGAGTTATATAGAAGGTTGTAAGCCATTATGTAGGTACTAGAAACAGACCCCAAGTCCTCTGAAAGAGCAACAAGTGCTCTCAACCATTGGCCCATCCTTTAAGCTCCTGTTTTGGGGTTTTCGAGACAGGGTCTCTCTCGTGAAGCCCAGATGGACAGTGAACTTGCTGTGTGGCTGAGGATGATCTGAAGCTCCTGATCTTCCTGCCTTTATCTCCCTCCCACGTCCTGGGATTCCAAGCATCCGCTTCCATGCCTGGCTTCAAAGGGATGTTGTGTTGTTCTGGGTGTCAGGCTTAAGCGCTGTCAAGGGGAGGAAAAGGTATTACTACATGCTCTCCCTTACAGCATATGCAACACACACACACAACTCAAAGTTTTCTTCAGTGAGCACGGACTGGGAAGGACTTCAAAAGACAGACAAAACTTAAGTCATTTTGAAAGAGAGAGAATGAGGTATACAGCCAGAGAAGACCAAGAAAGGTGCGCCCGGCAGTGAAACAGTCAGAGAAGCCTGGAAGACAGTGTGTGGCCCGGAGGGTCACAGACACCTTCCTCCCTGCAAACCTTTCTCTTCTATACATGTGGCCAAGAAGGTGAGGGAGAGTGGAATGTGTAGAAATTGGTATAGGGATAGCTTCTAGGATGGTCTCACATGACAAGGTAAAGAGTGCTTCACTATATCCATGGACTACACAGCTTACAATAGGCAGTACTGTGTCCGAGAAACGCAGGACCTTGTGCTCTGACACAAGCACAAGTCAATATTATCTTCAGACTCTTTGTGGGGGTGGTTAGCAGGTGGAGAGTGAAGGTGTTGAGGGACACAGTGGCGTGCTGAGCCCTGGAAAGGCCCCTGTGTCACTGATGTGAAGGAGAGTGGGATAAGATCAGAGTGCATTCCATGGTGGCTGGTGTATTTCCCTTGTACAGTTAATACACGTAAGGCTGTCATCCTGGTTACCAGCGTTTGGTCTTCCTCCCCTCCCATTCCCTGAGCACTTCGTACTTCCCTGTGAAGTGTTTTAAGGTTATTATTAATTCTATAAGGATTTGCCATATACAATCTCTTAACAAATTATCTATAATTACACCGTGTTGGTTGGTTAGGGTGTTGATGTTGTTGTTTGGTTTATTTTGGTTTTGCTTTGTTTTGTATGCAATCCCTTAACAAATTATAATTTGTTATAGATTATCTGTAATTTGTTATGCGTCCATTGCATATATGCAGTCTCTTAACAAAGTATCTATAATTATGCCCGTGCTCGTTAGTTAGGGTGTTGCTGTAGAGTTGGGGTTCAGGAGTCACTGAAGGAAGACCTCCAGACTCAGACAGTGTCAAGAACAAAGAGCATTTACTCTGCTGAAACAACCATCTCACATGGGTCACCACTGCATCAAGATGGCGACCCCAGACAAAGGCACGAAGGCCTTCTTATTGGGAACCGGGAGGTCTCTCTAGAAGGATTAGGTAATCAGTAATGTGATTGGTAGGACCCAAGGCCCTGACATTAGTACACTTTTGATTGGCTACTATGTTAGGGTTAGGCAATCTAAAACCTCATTGTTGGGTGCCAGGATGCCCCAGGGCTGCGTTCCTTCATGATGAAGGTTAATCACAGCATGGGCTGCCCAGCACACAAAGGCCTATCCTGAGATAAGATCTCCCATCCATGTGGCTATCTTCACGCTGTTCCTCGGGTGGGGGACTTTACTGTCTTCTTCCTGGACGTCAGGATCTGCTGCTGTAGTGGATCACATATGGGCTAGTTTCTTAGCCTGCTTCTGGAGCCAGCGTCTTAAGGCTTTTTTTGAAATCAGGCCTGGTCCTTAAATGGAGACAAGTGGGGTTCTTAAATGGAGACAAGTGGGGTTCTTAAATGGAGACAAGTGGGGTTCTTAAATGGAGACAAGTGGGGTTCTTAAATGGAGACAAGTGGGGTTCATGTTGCCCTTTCAGTTGTTGTTGCTGTTGCTGTTTGGTTTATTTTTGCTTAGTTTTTTAATCAGTTTCACACAAGCTCCGATCACCTGGGAAGAGGGAACTTTGGTTAAAGAATTCCTCCATCAGACTGGCCTGTAGGCAAGTTGTGAGACAGTGCTACCCCAAGGCAGATAGAGCAAAACAAGATGAAGCCAGTATTTGTCATGTTCATTGATTAAAAACCAAAAAGTTAGGGCCAACGAGATATTTCAGTGGTTAAGAGCAGTGGCCACTCTCCCAGAGGACCTAAGTTCAATTCCTAGCCCCCACATGGCAGCTCACAACTGTCTGATATCTAATTATTGGCCGGGGAATAATCCCAGCACTAAGGCGGCAGAGGCAAGCGGATCTCCATGAGGCCAGCCTGGTCTACAGAGCGAGTTCCAGAAGAGTCAAGGCTACACAGAAAAACTCTTGTCTCCAAAAATAGAAGGGGGCCAAGGGGATAAAAATATGCAGGAGAAAAACAGGAAACTATACATGGAGATAAAAAGATGTATAAATTTACTTATGACTCATGATAACTTTTTTCAAACTTGTTTGACCAAGAACTCTCTTACCATAAAACCCATACTAATTACATACTAATTACAGAGCTGTGATCTCAGGCAATCAGTGGCCACCATAATGACAAACAGCAAGCTATGACGACAAGCTGGTCTTTCATGGAATTAACATCACTCTCTTGGCACCTACGCAGACGAGTTTCTCTGACCCCAAACACTTCATGTGTTCACTTTCATAAGTGTCAGAGGTCCACCAGGATGCAAAAAAAAAAAAAAAGAATGCAAGTCTCATTCAAGTACACAATAAATTCCAGAATAAATCTATTGAACTTTACAAGAAAAGCATCAGCTACTCCCTCAGCATGATTATTTCTCACAGGCTGGAAAGATGCTTCGCTGGTAAAGAGCCACTTGTTACTCTTGGCAAAGGATTAGTTCCCAGCACCTACATGGCAGTGCATAACCATCTATAATTCCAGATCCAGGGAACCCATTGCTCCCTTCTGGCCCTTGAAGGTATCAGGTGCATATATATGGATGCACACAAAACACTCATATGCAAAAAATAATGGATCTTTAAAGATATACATTATGTATTATTATTATTTTAATATCATTAATATATTATTATTTAAATACATGGTCTCTCATTGGTAGAAATGCCTGGCAAGAATTAGGACATATGGCCTTCTTAAAGGAGATGTGTCATTTAATGCAGCTTTAAGATGCCATCTACCATCCCAGTTAAGCGCTCTCTCTCTCTCTCTCTCTCTCTCTCTCTCTCTCTCTCTCTCTCTCTCTGCCTCCTACTTGCTGAAAAGGTCCTCCAGCACCCTGCCTGCTTACCTGATGCTGTGCTCCCCACCATGATGGTCATGGACTCCAACCCTTTGGAAGTGTAATCCTCCAATACAACTTTCTTCCACAAGTTACCTTGGTCACAGTGTCTCTTCCCAGTCAAAGAAACTAAGACACTTGGGGGTAAGATCTCATGAGGATCATCACTGTGGTGCTACATTTCCAAATCTGCAGGGAAGCTAGAGCATGAGAAGGATCCACCCCTGAACTGTACACACTCCATGCTGCCCCTCAGAGACTTCCGGAGCCAGCCACCCTCTGTGGAATTCTGTAAGTCGCCTTCGAGAGACATCCACTCAAAACTTTCACTTCACATCTCTTCCACCTACGTGAAACTTGGCTTTTCTCTTTCCCTTATCTTTAGTGTTTAGTCTGAGTTTCTAGCAGCCAAGTCTGAACTGACAGTAGGGCCCCAGACAAGCTCCTCTAACTTTCTCTGCACACAGAGTGCTACAATGATGCGGTGGAAGTCACACGGTCTCTTTATCTTGTTTTGTTTTATTTTATTTTATTGAGAATTTAATGCATGAGAACTCTATTTGCATCATATCTACCCTCCCTCTCAACTCTTCTCTGTTCACTGTATGTCTATTTAGTAACATGTGCATGTGACTTGGACTGACCAGTTGGCGTTGAATAACGTATCAAGGGAGCTCATTCCTAGAGAAGACTAATTCTCCCTGTCTGGTAGCTATTGGTTGCTTGGCCGCAATGATGTAACTTTCATCCAATGATACAGCTTTGTGGAGCTCCCCATCCACATTTGGATCAACTGGTGCTGTGATTGTATAAATCTTGTTTAGGCAACCACATTGTTGAGATGTTGTAGGTGCAACTTCCCTGTCACATAAAGAAGACAAATTCCTGGTCCTCTAGCTCTTTTTTTTCCCCATCTTTATTAAATTGGGTATTTCTTATTTACATTTCAAATGTTATTCCCTTTCCCAGTTTCCATGCCAACATCCCCTAGCCCCTCCCCCTCCCCTTCTGTATGGGTGTTCCCCTCCCAATCCTCCCCCCATTACTGCCCTCTCCCTGTAGCGAAGTAAAGATGGCGCCGACAGCCAGCCCCGTCCGAATGTGAATAACTTACCGCGCATGCGCAGGCTTGTCCCCTGTCAGGGCAGCTGTATGCTAATGAGGTGAATCTGGCGCCCTCCTGTGGTGAACAACAGGTCTACGCATGTGTGGGGTTTTGCACCTGAAGTCAGTCTGGCTGGGGCGGTACTATGCTAATGAAGTTCATGCCGCACCAATCCCTGGAGGACAAGTAGTGGGGTGACTCGGTGCCCCCACAATCCCTGAAAAGAATATTAGCATACTGTTGTGTATATAAGGCTCAGTGTAACATTTGAAGCTGTAACACTTGGGCTGTAACATAGGGCTGGCTGCTGCCGCCGCCTCCTGTATCAGAATGAAGGTGTCCTGCAGTAAAGGCTGTTGAGAAGAATTCAACCGTGTTGCGTCTTCCTTGCCAGCCGAGGTGGGCGTGACATCCCCCCAACAATCACATTCACTGGGGGTCCAGTCTTAGCAGGACCAAAGGCTTCCCCTTCCATTGGTGCCCTTACAGGCTATTCATTGCTACCTCTAGCTCTTAATCTCTTTCCACCCCTTCTTCCACGATGTTGGTCCATGATGTTGGTCCATGATGTTGGTCCACGATGTTGGTCCATCATGTTGGTCCATCATGTTGGTCCATCATGTTGGTCCATCATGTTGGCTGAGCTTCAGGTGTTGGGGTTGTGTTATAAATGTATCACCTAGGGTTGGGAACTTCACAGTCAGCTGTTCTCTGTTATGCCCAAACCATACAGTCTTGATCATCTCAAGACCTCCCTCTCATTTCTTCATCTCCAATGGACTATCCTGATGTGGTTTGCCTCCGGCTACAAGAACAGCCTCTGTGCTTTTGCCTTTTCTAAAATTCCTCAGGCCAGTTCTGCTATGCCCCTCAAAGAGAAAGTCCCACATAGAGAGGAATGGCTCCACTGTCATTTGGTTGTGTGGTTTAAGGGATCTAATGTTACACAGCATCCATGGGGTCAGGATAAAATTTGAACTGGGTTTGCTATTTTCAGGTAGTTTCTGGGAAGCATCTGGAAAAAGCACATCCAAAAACTGAGGAGAAAAACAAGAAAAGCCTGTCTTACGCTGTCAAACTTACCAGAGTATTTGTCAAATTATCTTGGAGAAGCACACATCTTTGGAGTAAGGAATTCTAAAATGAATTGTTATAAGAATATGACCACTTACCATTATTCAGTAACAAGATGGGCAGTGATATAATTATTGTTTGATAGGAAATATGGGGGAAATGGAAGATATTTTTTGGCCTTAACCAACATAGTCTCCCAACTTTATATTCATATTTTGATACTTTACATGTGTCCTAAAGTATTTGCTGCTAACACAACATAAAGTGTCAAGCTCAAAGTTACAATAAATTATGCATAGTTTAACTTCTTAGAAGGTCTATAAACAGTGTGAAGTGTTCAGCTTGTTACAGGATGCAACCTTTGAAATCATATTTCTCTGATGTGTTTATCTCAGTGTCGTATTCATGAAGTGAATTCTTCCGCATTTATCTTGTCTGCAAAAAGCATTTTATTAATTAGTTACACCACTCTCAAGGGTATTAGTTTTTTTTTTTTTTTTTTTTTTTTAGAATCTTCGGTGTCAAAATTTCCACAAGTATAAAACTGCAACTCATTTGCAAAAGAAAAGAAGTGTTATGAAATCATTTCTAGATGCAATTTGAGGAGCAAAAGTACTCCGAGGAACATCCTTCCCAGACCTAAGCACTGAAGGACTTATGAACTGTATCAAGGATTGCTATTCTTTCTGCTATCCTTCTTGGATTGTTCTTTCCACAAAAGCCAGAGGCGGGGATCTTATCTTTGCATTGTGTCAGGATAGCAACCCAAAATTTTCAGCTTATTTTATAATCAAGTTGTTTGCAATTCTTGCTCTTGTTTTAATTTTATTCATACATGTTATCAGAATGTTCATTTGGTGGACCCTGTGTGTGGGAACGTATTACATACATTTTGTCTCCATTTAGAAATATCACTATTCTTGAAATGAATATTTTCGGATGTCTAATGATTTTCTTTTTGCAACCTTATGCTTATTAGAATTTTGTATAAGTGACTCACATAAGAACTGATTTTAAGATGAGTTTCTTCGGAAAAACTTGAGTTTGTTTCTAAAATGTAACTATAGAAACAACCTAACAGGTTTGGAGCAGGGACCTTGACCCATAGATCATAGGAATTCTAGCCCCAAACCTGTTAAAAAAAAAATAAGTTTAAGGCTAGCAATATCCAAGTAAGGAAGCAACACTGTTAGCTAACAGCCAATTAGCCCTCTTGCTACCTCATTCTCCCGGTGGGATTTTACCCAACCTAGTCTTCCTCTGAAAGGACCATCCCTCCAGGGTCCATATCCAGAATCAGCCCTTGCTCATGCCTCAGGATTTTTCCCATCTCCACACATGTCTAATTTAAAAAGTCCTTTTGGCTACCAAGGATTGGCAGATGACTCCTTATGACCTCAGACTAATAGGTGGGGATAGTGTTTGGATTTATTGATTCTTGTACTGTTTTGGCTTTGAATAGGTGCCCTCACTTCCCGTACAGTTTCACTCATGAGCATAAAGACATGTAATTACATTTTACCTCATGTGAACAGCCTTGTCGACCATGTTACAAAAATCAAAGACAATAGTCATACTTTTTAAACCCTAGTTTTAAGCAAGTGAATATCCACATTTTCAGCTCGCAGACATTTCTTATATTACCTCAATACTCCTTATTTTTCTTTTGATTTTAGCTGTGTTTCAGATTATATCACGTTCCTGTGTTATTTTTTTCTTTACAGACAACTTATTTTTCTATTTTTTAAACAGGTCTCATGTAGCCCATGCTAGCCTCTAACTCACTTGTTGTTGTAAAAATATAAAAAATAAAATAAGTATTGTTGTCTTTTACCTCGCTAGATCCAGCACCGCGGTGCCCCAAGATATCTGCTAGATATCTTGGCGGAAACACATCCCAACTCCTCGTCGGCCCAGTGTCTCCTGCCGCCGCACACTTTCTTACATTCAAATCGTCACATAAAAGAACACACAACACAATAACTTTAGATCCAGTTGATAAGATATAATTGCCCACTGGTACAACCACTTTTGGAATCAGTCTGGCAGTTTCTCAGAAAATTGGACATAGTACTGTCTAAGGACCCAGCTATACCACTCCTGGAGAAAATATGGAGACAAAGTGTAGAGCAGAGACTGAAGGAAAGGCCATCCAGAGACTGCCCCACCTGGGACTCCATCCCATATACAGACACCAAACTCAGATAATGTTGCTGATGCACGAAGCGCATGCTAACAGGAGCCTTATATAGCTGTCTCCTGATAGGCTCTGGCAGAGCCTGACAAATACAGAGTAGGACGCTTGCAGCCAACCATCGAACTGAGAATGGGTCCCCAATGGAGAAGTTAGAGAAAGGACTGAAGGAGCTGAAGGGATTTGCAACCCCATAAGAAGATCACAATATTAATCAACCAGGCCCTGCAGAGCTCCCAGGGACTAAACCACCATCTCAAGAGTACACAGGGATGGACCTATGCCTCCAGCAGCATAGGTAGCAGAGCATGACGTTGTAGGGCATCCGTGCGATGAGAGGTCCTTGGTCCTGTCAAGGCTTGGTGCTCCAGTGTAGAGGAATGTCAGGATGGGTGTTTGGAGGAATTGGAGGTGGAGTGGGGGAGCACCCTCATGGAAGGGGGGAGGGGAGATGTGATAGCAGGTTTCTGGAGGGGGGGACCTGAAAAGGGATAACATCTGAAATGTAAATAAGAAAAATATCCAATAAAAGAAAAGAAAAAAAAGATATAATTGCCCACACACACATACAAAGCCCAGTACCATCCATCCCTTAAAAACATTAATAACCGGCTGGCGAGACTTCTCAGCGGTTAAGAGCACCGACTGCTCTTCCAGAGGTCCTGAGTTCAATTCCCAGCAACCACATGGTTGCTCACAAATATTTGCACTGGGTTTTGATGCCCTCTTCTGATGTGTCTCAAGGCAGCTACAGTGTAGTCATATACATAAAGAAATAAATAAATCTTGTTTAAAAAAATTAATAAACTGTAAATACACAGAGCAGAATCTTAAGGTCACCGGCCATGGCTTCTTGCCCTCTCCTCCGGTCTCTTCCTCCTTTTCGTTCCAGTCTCCTCCTCTTCTTTCAAACTTCTCTCCCACCCATCCTTCCTTCTCCTCCAATGACAGGCCTCCTTCTATCCTGTACCTGCCCCTCACCTGTATTTTACAAATTCAATGGGGAGAAGTTTCTGGTGAAGTCACCTGATTACTGAGTACTAGACTAGGCAGCAGACCTTGGGCAGTGGAATTAACATCAAAATACACATAACTCCAGGGCAAACCACAACACTCACTAAGTACCCAACGATGACTTTGAACTTCTGATAGCATGTAACTTACTATAGGCATGTAACACCAAGCCCTGTTTTACTGTCATTGGGGTTGAACCTAAGGCCTCATGCACCTACCACGAACCCACGTCCTTACCAATTTCTTAATTCTTTAATAAATGGGAACTCCCTACTCACACTTTTGTTGTGATTGTTACTGTTTTAAAGAAAAGCTCTCCTGTAGCCCAAGCTGGCTCAAACTCACTATGTCGCCAAGGATGACTTTGAACTCCCGGCCCTCTTTGCCTTCACCTCCTGGGCACTGGAATTGCAAGGGTGGAGCACAGCACCCAGCTACAACTCACCTTTCTGAAAGTGAAACAGGCTCTTAATAATAACATCTCTGGTTTATTCTGCAGTAGCAGATGATGCCAGTAATTGTAGTGGATCAGAGCAATTTTCTTTCCTCTGACTTGAGATATGCAGTAAATTAAGTAGATTGTTCTCTTCCATTTCACCATCACTAAGATATTCAGGTTGACAGAGCAGCTACACATGGAGTAACAGTTGTATAATATGTCACCTCACCCATCAACTCCTAAAGCTTCCATGAGAAATGTGTATAACTTCTTACAGTTCACTGACAAAGCAAGATGCAGGCCCTTGCTTAGAGCTTCCAGGGAGCAGGTAAGTTCTTTTAATTTGTTTTTTTTTTTTTATTTTATAAAGAATAAAATTTACCTATAGGTAGAGCCGTGCCAGGGCCACCTTCTTCCCTTTGGCCTTCTTTCCTTTGGGCATCTCTTCTCTTTTCTTTTCTTCTCTTTTCTTTTCTTCTCTTTCTTTCTTCCTTTCTTTCTTTCTTTCTTTCTTTTTTTCCTTCCTCCACTCTCTTCCAGGAAGCTGCTGGCCAAGCAGAGCAAGAAGTCAGAGACCAGAGAGAAGCCAGATTGAGTGTCATCTTGTAGAGAAGTTTGAGTCATAACAGCTGAGTTGAACCAGTCAGAGCTCAAAACGAGCTAGAACGGGTGAACTTATTCAGCAGTAAGTCTCCAAGGCTGAAAACATTCTAGGACTAGATAAGATTGAACAGAGTCTAGAAGCTTCCAGGACTAGGCCTAGGTAAGCAGACAGAGGCAGTGAGCCTCTGAGATGACAACTAATTCAGGAAAATAAAAGTTACCCTTCTTGTTGCACTCCACGTTCTTGCTTGGAATGTGTAATGCTCTTCTGTCATGGACTCTTGCCTGCTGCCCCTCTTGCCTCGTTTCTGTGAAGGAATTGTCTACTGGCCTGGTGTTAGTGTGTACATATCTCACAGGCTTCCTTCTTAGGCCTTGCTTTCATCCTAACCTCCTTAAAATCTTACAATCGTTCTTAAAATAGTCTCATATTTATTAATAGACTCAATATCTGCAGATCTAATCCAGATGTCTGCCTTGAGCAGACTGTCCAACTCCTTCCTGAATACATCCACTTGTTTATGACTATGAACTAACTGATAAACCTACATATGTCTACAGAGTCTCTGTCAAGTGACACCTGCAAGTTCCCTAGCTATCCATGCAAAATAGATAATTAATAGATGATAGATAGATAGACAGACAGACAGACAGACAGCATCATTTCTGCCACTTCAAATCATTCAGAAATTCAATGCCAAACAAGATCAGATATTCAAAAAATGTATCGGGCAAAGCCTGTGAAAACTAAGCAGAGAAAAACCAGAAGTAGGTAGGTAAAGTCTTCAGAACACAATGTAGGAAACTTTTCAGTCTAATTATTCCTAAAAGAACTCTGGCCAAGTTAAAGGAGTAGTGCCAAGAAAGTTAGGTCAAACAAGACCTATGGTGTCCACCAAGAACCCAGCTCTAACAACCCTACCAAGCTCAGTCATTCTCTAAGAACCATGTTTAAGAAGAGTGCCCTGGGGGAGGGGGCTATGAGGGAGTGTGGGGAGTTGGGGGAGGGAGTTGTGGAATGGCTCAGTGATTAAGAGCACTTGGTGCTCTTCCAAAGGTCCTGAGTTCAATTCTCAGCAACCACATGGTGGCTCACAACCATCTATAAGGGGATCTGACAGCCTCTTCTGGCCTGCTAGTGTACATGCAGATAGAGCACTCATATACATTAAATAAATAAATCTATCTTTAAAAAAAAAAAGAGTGATCTCAGCATACACACATCTAGAGATGCAGCCACTGGAGGCTGTCAGTCAACTAAGGTCACAACCACAGACTCTCTTGACAGATTTATGACTACCACACAGATGCTGTTTTCTCCCTAACATGGTTGGAAGAACAGTCATCCCACCTTTAGAAATCTCAGGAATGTCGAGATCACTGGTCTCATAGGACTCTAAAGTTCCCAAGAGGAATGTTAGAAAGTCAAGGCACACAGGAGAAATAGAAAACACTGCACATCAGAGGGAGCAGGTGCTCACTGCCAGTCACTAAGACACGTAAGACAGTCCAGAGGTATCCTTGAGACAAGAAGAAAATATACAGGGCTAATTAAATTCAAGCATACATCTCTTGATTAAATATGTGTGACTGAGTGTGTAGGCTTTAGGGAAATAGGAGCTCTGCATATCATTCTAAATGTCAGTCATCTCTTTCCAATACTTAAAGACCTAGTAAGTGTAAGGTAAAAAGTCCAAGCTTATATCCCAGTTTTGAAAACCCACCAATCCCTGAGCTCAAAATCCCACCAATCCCTGAGCTTGCCCCAAGATCACAACCCCCCCCCCATCCTAGGCCACCCTGGAAAACTCCAACCCTGCCCAAGAAACCCCATATGTGATGGTTTGTATAGGTTTGGCCCAGAGACTGGCACTATTAGGAGGTGTGGCCTTGTTGGAGCTGGTGTTACCTTGTTGGAGTAGGTTCACCACTGTGGGCGTAGGCTTCCTGGTCCTAGCTGCCTGGAAGATAGTTTTCTCCTAGCAGCCTTCAGATGAAGATGTTGAACTTTTAGCTCCTCCTGCACCATGCCTGCCTGAATGCTGCCATGCTCCTACCTTGATGATAATGGACTGAACCTCTGAACCTGTAAGCCAGCCCCAATTAAATGTTGTCCTTATAAGAGTTGCCGTGGTCATGGTGTCTGTTCACAGCAGTAAAATCTTAAGACAATTTATAAAGCCTGCCTCCCGTTCAGTTCTTTGTTGCTTCTCACCCAAGCAGAGGCAGTCACTCTCCTATGTCTTTCTCAATAAATCTCTTGTGTAACATTTGTTGTGCCATGGAACTTTGTGGTATTTGTTGGCTCCCACTTACCAGGATACCTTTCCCCTCAGAGCTGTGACACTTGCATTGGGGAAGCTTTTCCCTCAGAACTATAACACATAGTATGAAGTTCCTATAACTGAACATACTAAATATATAACTGAACATATGTTATCATACAGGGAAAAATATGTCCTTTTCCTCTAGTTTTTCAATCTCATTTGATGACACAATGTTCATCAAGCCACTCAGCTAGAAAACTAGGAGATACCCCCTTCACTTTCAACTTCAATAATTTGACAAAGTCATCAAGTCAGTCTATTCTATCATCAAAACTACTCTGCCTACTGTCTTCTGTTTATTTCTATTGTTTCACTTTTAGAGGCATTTATAGTAGCTTCTACTTTGCCCTGATCTAGCAGATTTCAGTCTCTCTCCATGTTAATACTATTTTTATGATTAGAACAAGAGTTGTCCCTCTTCAATACACCTCTAATAATATTTTCCTTATGAAACAATCACTTTGCTCAGCATTATAGATGAGATATAGTCCAACATGTTTTACGTACCACAGACTCAGCACCACATTAAGTCCCTGACTTTCATGATCTATTTTAAGTACTGCATCCTCCGTGAAGCCTTCTATCCCCTTGGCATGGTGTGCTTCAAATATAAACTTAATATGACCTTATCATATTGGGTTTCAATTTATCCAATATTTATTAGGTGTCTGCCAAGTTATAGCATTAAAATTAGGCACTGAGGATGCAAGACTGAAACATGGAAACTTCTATTAAAAACCTCAGGACTTACGATGTCTTTTCTTCATGAGACAAAAGTCTCTTAAAAGACTTGGGTTTGTCGCTCCTAAATACGGCAAGCATTCTGCTATTGGACAAGCAAATTATTTAGTTCTTTTAAAAATCTCTTTTGACTTTCATAGGTTTGATTGTGTGACAAAACTTTCCTCATAGAGATACAACAAACACAAGTCTAGTCACCCCAGATAGGGAGCTCATGATAGACCAAAGTATGGATACCACCCAAGTCTAACTTGATGAACCAATGGGTTTATTGGGGTTACTCACAGAATTGCAGAAACAATTCAAACACAGCTGCATTTCTAAGGCACACCCACCCCAACACATGTGACATCTCAATAGATCTGAGGAACCTGGCAATCAGTGTGGGGGCTCTGGCAGGCCCAAGCTTGGCAAACATGGCTCTGGTAGACCTTGCTCTTCCTTCTTCCCTCTCCCTTGTCAACCACAGACTACATTCCTGAAGTGGGCCACCAAGGTCTAGTCCCTTATTTGGGCACCTTCTATTGCCAGACTCATTCCTAAGGCTGATCACCAAAGACCAACTACCAAAATATTGAAGTCCAGTGAAGTAGAAACTCAAGGGTTCTTTGGAAAGTCAGTTGTGTGTGATGGTGTTTTGCTGGGGCAAACACGTGAAGGAGCGTTGTTTTCCTGAGGTGGACATGGGTAAAAGGCTAAGGCAGACTCGTGAAGGAACATTTAACTAAAGCAGAAACAGGTGAAAGGAGGTCCTGCTAAAGCAAGCATGTGAAAGGACAAGTGATGAAGGACTCCTCGCTAACAACACGCATGTATTGTTCACCTTACATTGCATAGTTGAACCACATTTGTGAAGACTCTATAGAGAGAAACACACTGAAAAACTTCCAGTGCTGTGCTGCAGTTTCTTGCAGCCTCTGTAGACTCAGGCTGATTGGCAGAGTGACGTCAGCTGAGACAGATGCAAGTGCTAAGGCAAGACACTTGCTGAGGCCGTGGAGGACACCTGATGTTTGAAGGAAGCGTAAACAGAATTCGGTGGACAGTGACAGAGGCTGAGTGTGACTTGCTTGCATAACTGAACACTTGTTGATCTCCTTTCTTTTCCATTACCTCTGGTGGGTGGTAGGCTAAAAGGGAAGTTAATGCATGTCAGAACCACCATTAAAAGTGGATTTTTGAAAAAATTAAAGTTACAGTCCAATCCAGCAATCCAAAGCTCCCTTTTGGCTACCCTAATTAATATCCCCGGTCAAAACATACCGCCACATCCTAGCCCAGACCTCCCATTTTTTTCCCTCTTAAAAATTACACCTGCACGGTCAATTTGCTGCTGGTCTCTGCCTGAGTCATAAACCAGTCACTTTACTTTTGCTCTTATTTGGTAATGGATCTCTCTATGAAATGGGTATTTAGGTGTGGTTTGGGCCTCATCCATCATCAAGGTGCAAGTACACTGCACAGCCTGAAGGCAGCTCAATAGATTGGAGACCGTTCTTTCCAACTGACTTTGTCCTAAGTTTCTTCCAGGCAGCTTGGCTGGTTTCTGCTTCTCCTGGTAGCTGGTGTAGCTCAGTCTTCTTCGCACCTTGGCTTGTCTGAATCTTGGCAGTTTGTTGTTTACTTTTGGGATGGAGGGACTAGTGAATTTGGTCATTTTTAAGGACTTTCTGAAGCTATTTTGAATTGTTTACCTGCCTGCCCGAAGAGCTTCCCTGAAGGATAGAATGATTCAGTCTTGAAGGAAACTGTTACACAACACTACTGTGGTCCTCTTGAAGCCATGCAAAGAAGACCTGTTCCTTCTAAGCCTAGCGATATCAGTAAAGGACAGTCTGTCAATTTCATTTCCCTCATCATGAGGTCTGATGGTCCTTTTATAAAGAGTGGCAACTGGTTCTCTGTAGTGAGAATTTGGGGTTCTTTGAAAACACAGAAATGTTAAGAGACTATGTTTTCATTTTAATCCCAGGTGTGGGATATGTGGCTGCTTCGGATGCTCCACAGCAGATGACTATGATTTGCCTCATGCTCTAGCAGGAGTGAGATTTTGCCAACAACAGATAGTTTCGGTAGTTGTGTGATACTTAGAATTCTGGGGGTTTTCAGAGACTATATAAATGCTAGGGCCCTGAGAGGTTAGTTGGGTAGATTGTTAGTTGTTGGTTAGTGGCTGTTAGTCATAGTTTGTTAAGTAGTCCTGCACAAAACAGAAATAAGAAAAAAAAAATTAAATATCCTGACAGTGAAGATCAAACTTGCCCCAGGGAACTCAACACCTCTAGTCAGCAGGAAGTAGTCTAACAATAACATCGCCCCCTTTCTCCTCTATCTTTTTTTTTTCTCTCCTGCCTAGTGTTACGGGGTTAAAAGAATGAAGAAGGATGAAAGAAAAAAGGAACCCACAAAAGAGCCAAAAGTCCAGCTCCCATTCTCCTCTTAGAGGTGGGTCAGCATTACTTTTGCTTATTTTTAAGGAACAGAAAGCTTCATAAAGGAATGTGCATGCCTTTCAAGCCTGGTCAGAAAAGCTATCCTTGGTTCCACTGGTTCTCGCTGGGAACCCAGCCACCATTAGAGTGCTGGCCCTTCAGAACCAAGCCACCATGCTGTAAGACAGAAACCTGGAAAAGTGACACATGCTTACTTATGCATGCTGACCCCAGCTGAGGTTCCAACTGACAGCCAATATCAACTGCGAGGTGTGGGTAACCCCATCTTCAGATGATTCCAACCCTCTCAGTTGATGCCAAGTTCAGCAGAGAGAAGCAGAAATGGCAACTTCAGCCAACATGAAAGATTCGTGAGCAAACCAAGCATCATTATTTTAATCCACTAAATTTTTATACATTTACTACGTAGCAAAGGGTAGCTGAAACAATACTAAAATAAATTACAACCCAAATGCTAAGCAGCTCCTTAGATAAGCCTCCAACTGGATACAAATGTTGTTTTAGAACCACAAACCCAGACTGTTCCAAAGACGAATGGAAAACTGTGCCCAGAATTACAATTGGATTACATCATTAGCTGAGCACAAGATGCACAGAGATAACCTAAAGCTTTTCCATGTTGAAATACTTGCCATTGTTACCGGCTTCTGGCTTCCTTTCCTGACCGCCATATACTCTTCTCCACACCTCGGCCAGAATAGAACACTTAAAATGTTAGTCAAATTATGTCTCCTTCCTACCCTCAAAGTCGTCAGTAGCTTTCAATTTTACACAAAACAGAACTGCAATCATCCCTCTGGCCAGATGCCTACCTATTTTTGCTCCCCACCCAGCTCATTTCCTTCTCCCACATTTCACGTTTATTCTACTTTACCCAGTTGACATCCTTCCTGTCCCTAGAGCTTGCCAAGTATGTTGCTATCTTGGAATTCCCCCCAGCTTATTCCTGTCTGTGCTCAAGACTGCTTTAGTATGGGGATGAAAAGAAATCACAACATAAAACAGAGCTCCCAACTCTCTATTGTTTTTCTTCATAGCTAACCATCAGTTGACATATTACACAAGCATCTGTTTACAGGTTTATTTTCTCTCTCCCTCCATCAGAATGTGGACAACAAGGACGTAGGAACTTTATTGCCTGCCTTCAGTGCTTAGAATAGCATCTAGAACACAATAATTAACGTTGGATGTGTGAATAAGTAATTTTTAAAACAGGAGCCAAGCTAGGCATGGTGGTACATAGAAGTCATCCTAGAGATTTGTAGAGGTCAGAAAAAGAGGAATTTGAGACCTGGGCTATACAGTGGCTTTCAGGCCAGAGGCACAGCCATACCTTGTCCAAAAGAAATAAGAGGTACAAGATGTAAACATTTTAAATCATGTATGATTTACACTTAAGATCATGTATTTGCCTGTGTACCCAGGTAGTAGGAACTGGTGGTACCTGTGTTATCTAAGTTTCTGTAAGCAAAAACACAAAGATCTATAAAAAAAATTTTAATATGAAGCATTGACTATGAATTGCATATATAAGATGAAAAATGCCACATGAATACAAGATACGGCCTAAAAGCACAGTACATAACTTGACAGCATTTCAGAAGATATTACATGCTAATTGCTGTATTTACCTATAGTAAATCTCATCAATGCTATTTAAAACCTTATACTAAAGTAAAGGGTTGAAGAGACACAGGCTTACACTGCTGTGCACATCCTGACCTCCATTTGTCCCAGGCTTACACTGCTGTGCACATTCTGAACACAACTTGTTTACATCTAAAACCCATCATTCTTTGTCCAGACTCAAATCTCCTACAGAAGTCCCTTTAACATTTCCATAGCACAGTGAAACTCATTTAAGGCCTAAAAATAAAGTTTCCATGTGTTTATAAAAATTTTTTTCAAATATATAGAACTCTGGGTTAACAACTGTTTTCTTTCAATGTTTTCAAATTGTTGTCCCATTGACTTCTGCATCATGAAGGTTCTATGAAGACATAAAAGAATGGAAATAAATATATCATATTTACAATTAAAATAACAGAGAGTAAGTGGAAACTATATGTTGCCAACTGAACTTCAGAATAAGGGTTCAGAAGACCTCCTCTCATAACCAAAGTGCCATTTATAAAGATAACATGTCTCTACCTATGTATCCACCAAATAATAAAGCTTCAAATAAACAAATGAGAAATAGAAATGGACAGATTCAATTAATCATAAATTTCAATGTTCTTGTCTCAATATTTGACATAAGCTGTAGAGTGAAATTTTGTAGAGACATAAACAGCTTGAACAACATAATCAGCTGATTTGACTTGTTTAAATTTGTTAACAAATGAACAACCAAATATAGATTTCTTACAGGTACATGTGGGACATAGCCCCATTCTGAGCCCTAAAAATGAGACTCAATAAATTGTAAGTGATTTAAATCATACAAAATATATATTAATTTAATTAGACAATTTCAGTTTTCTGAAAAATCTTTCAAGATCTTAGAAATTAGATAACTTTAAGTAGCAATAAAAAGACAGCATATCAAATTTCAAAGAAAGCTACTTAAAGCAGTACACAGGAGGAAAATCATAAACCTGAACAACTATATTGTAAAAGAAGAAAATTCTCTAACAGCTACACTTCTATTTAAAGAAATCAAAAGGCAGAGTTAAGAAATATACAGTAGGAGGGTGGATCAGGAGGGGAATAAAATATGGAGTGTAAAAATAAATAAATAAATTACATAAAAAAAGAAATATACAGTGAGTACAGGAGAGGGAATTTTTTTAAAAAAAGAAAAAGCTTAAATTAATGAAGCAGAAAACAAAAGCAATAGAAAAAAATCAATACAGTTAAAAACTTTTTTGATAGCAATGAATATCCTAGTAAGAGCACCAGTGGAAGGGGAAGCCCTTGGTCCTGCTAAGACTGAACCCCCAGTGAACTAGACAGTTGGGGGGAGGGCGGCAGTAGGGGGAGGGTGGGGAGGGGAACACCCACAAGGAAGGGGAGGGGGGAGGGGGATGTTTGCCCGGAAACCGGGAAAAGGAATAACACTCGAAATGTATATAAGAAATATTCAAGTTAATAAAAAAAAAAAAACTTTTTTGAGTATATTAATAAAATTGACAAAGATTTAACAAGACTGACAAAACAAAAAGGAATTCATACCATTGGCATGTATCTTTAATCCCAGCCCTCAGGGGGCAGAGGCAGGTGGTGAATTCTAGGCAGTTGGGTCTACAGAGTGAGTTCCAGGACAGCCAGAGATACACAAAGAAACCATGGCTCAAAACCAAAAATCAAAACAATAAAAATGAATTCATGGGGGGTTGGGGATTTAGCTCAGTGGTAGAGCGCTTGCCTACGAAGCGCAAGGCCCTGGGTTTGGTCCCCAGCTCCGGAAAAAAAAAAAAAAATGAATTCACATATTAACAACATGAAGAGAGTAACAACAGCATTAAAGATGCTACAGGTGTGTGAGTAATTGTGAGGTAAGTTTAGCAGTTTAGACAAAGTAGCTTTCAGCCTCACAGGACTAAACTCACTCTAGATAGATCATTTAAAGAGCCCAACATTCCTCAAATACATTATTTATAAGCAAACAACCTTTCCAGACACACAAATGAAGTGTAGTCATTATCACTGGTGACTTCTATCAAACATTTGAGGAGTAAAAACTAAACCAGCAAAATCCCTTCATCAGAATGTTGAACCATCCTAAAGTCATTCTCTGAGAGCACTTAGCCTGATACAAAATACACTGGAGAGTTAAGAGTCTTAGACATAGTGAAAATGATACATCTAACAAGAGACACAGCCAAACTCAACAAGAAGAAAATAAAGACTTAATTACAATGGGCAAAAACTTAAATAGATTCTTTGCCAAACACACATGGAGAGATGGCCATTTAAATTCAATTCAATTTAAAGTCACCATACAATGCTACTAATGAAAAATTTAAAAGCAGGAAATATCAGGACCTCATATTGCTACAAACTTATAACAATATTTAAAAGACGACTCATACCAAGTGTTTGTTGACAAGAATATGGAAGAATTGAAACCTTCATATACTGATAATGGAGTGTAAAGTGCTATGAGTATTTTGAAAAAGATGATTAATTTCTTTAAAAGCTTAGCATAGTCAAACTCTAATCTAGCCATAGCACTCCTAGAAATTTGTGTGAGAGAAATAAGTCATATGTATATACATAAATGTTACAGTTTATTAATGACAAATTAAACCTGGATGTGAAGTAAATGCCTATCAAAAAATAGAACCTGGCAAAATGGCTCGGTAGGGTAAGGGACTTCCTACCCGAATCGAGATTAATTCCCAAATCCACTGATGAGAGGGAAGAACTAGTTTGTCCTCTGACCTTCACACATATGCTGTGACTTGCATGTTCCCACATACTAACCAAGTAAATTAATTAATTAACTAATTAATTAAAAATGATACGCTTTTAAAGAATTTGAAGTGAGAAGAGACTACACTCTGCCCACATTTCTGACTCCAGAGGAAAACACCTAACGCCATCTGGGAGCCCGGTGCACAGGGGCTCCCAGAAGAGGCGGCACAGGCCCTACTGGTTGCCACCCTCATGGAGAGCTCAAAAGCAACACCCCACGAGCAAACTTGAGCCGTGGGACCACAGGTAAGACCAACTTTTCTGCTCCAAGCGACCTGCCTGGTCGACTCAGGACACAGGCCCATAGGAACAGATGAAGACCAGTAGACAGGAAAGACTACAAGCCTGAAAGCAGAACACGCTGTTCCCACAACTGGCTGAAAGAAAATAGGAAAACAGGTCTACAGCACTCCTGACACACAGGCCTATAGGATGGTCTAGCCACTGTCAGAAATAGCAGAACAAAGTAACACCAGAGACAATCTGATGGCTAGAGGCAAGCGCAGGAACCCAAGCAACAGAAACCAAGACTACATGGCATCATTGGAGCCCAATTCTCCCACCAAAGCAAACACTGAATATCCAAACACACCAGAAAAGCAAGATCTAGATTTAAAATCATATATATTTGATCATGATGCTGGAGGACTTCAAGAAAGATATGAAGAACTCCCTTAGAGAAATGCAGGAAAACATAAATAAACAAGTAGAAGCCTATAGAGAGGAATCACAAAAATCCCTGAAAGAATTCCAGGAAAACACAATCAAACAGTTGAAGGAATTAAAAATGGAAATAGAAGCCATGAAGAAAGAACACAGGGAAACAACCCTGGATATAGAAAACCAAAGGAAGAGACAAGGAGCTGTAGATACGAGCTTCACCAACAGAATACAAGAGATGGAAGAGAGAATCTCAGGAGCAGAAGATTCCATAGAAATCATCGACACAACTGTCAAAGATAATGTAAAACAGAAAAAGCTACTGGTCCAAAACATACAGGAAATCCAGGACTCAGTGAGAAGATCAAACCTAAGGATAATAGGTATAGAAGAGAGTGAAGACTCCCAGCTCAAAGGACCAGTAAATATCTTCAACAAAATCATAGAAGAAAACTTCCCTAACCTAAAAAAAGAGATACCCATAGGCATACAAGAAGCCTACAGAACTCCAAATAGATTGGACCAGAAAAGAAACACCTCCCAACACATAATAGTCAAAACACCAAATGCACAAAATAAAGAAAGAAGATTAAAAGCAGTAAGGGAAAAAGGTCAAGTAACATATAAAGGCAGACCTATCAGAATCACACCAGACTTTACGCCAGAGACTATGAAAGCCAGAAGATCCTGGACAGATGTCATACAGACCCTAAGAGAACACAAATGCCAACCCAGGTTACTGTATCCTGCAAAACTCTCAATTAACAGAGATGGAGAAACCAAGATATTCCATGACAAAACCAAATTTACACAATATCTTTCTACAAATCCAGCACTACAAAGGATAATAAATGGTAAAGCCCAGCATAAGGAGGCAAACTATACCCTAGAAGAAGCAAGAAACTAATCATCTTGGCAACAAAACAAAGAGAAGAAAAGCACACAAACATAACCTCATATCCAAATATGAATATAACAGGAAGCAATAATCACTATTCCTTAATATCTCTCAACATCAATGGCCTCAACTCCCCAATAAAAAGACATAGATTAACAAACTGGATACACAACGAGGACCCTGCATTCTGCTGCCTACAAGAAACACACCTCAGAGACAAAGACAGACACTACCTCAGAGTGAAAGGCTGGAAAACAACTTTCCAAGCAAATGGTCAGAAGAAGCAAGCTGGAGTAGCCATTCTAATATCAAATAAAATTGATTCTCAACTAAAAGTCATCAAAAAAGAAAAGGAATGACACTTCATATTCATCAAAGGAAAAATCCACCAAGATGAATTCTCAATCCTAAATCTATGCTCCAAATACAAGGGCACCTACATACATAAAAGAAACCTTACTAAAGCTCAAAACACATATTATACCTTACACAATAATAGTAGGAGATTTCAACACCCCCACTCTCATCAATGGACAGATCATGGAAACAGAAATTAAACAGAGACGTAGACAAACTAAGAGAAGTCATGAACCAAATGGACTTAACAGATATTTATAGAACATTCTATCCTAAAGCAAAAGGATATACAGTCTTCTCAGTACCTCATGGAACTTTCTCCAAAATTGACCATATAATTGGTCATAAAACAGGCCTCAACAGATACAGAAAGATAGAAATAATCCCATGTGTCCTATCAGACCACCACGGCCTAAAGCTGGTCTTCAATAACAATAAGGGAAGAATTCCCACATATACATGGAAGTTGAACAGTGCTCTGCTCAATGATAGCCTGGTCAAGGGAGAAATAAAGAAAGAAATTAAAGACTTCTTAGAATTTAATGAAAATGAAGGTACAACATACCCAAACTTATGGGACACAATGAAAACTGTGCTAAGAGGAAAACTCATAGCTAAGTGTCTGCAGAAAGAAACAGGAGAGAGCATATATCAGCAGCTTGAGAGCACACCTAAAAGCTCTAGAACAAAAAGAAGCAAATACACCCAGGAGGAGTAGAAGGCAGGAAATAATCAAACTCAGAGCTGAAATCAACCAAATAGAAACAAAAAGGACCATAGAAAGAATCAACAGTGTCCCGTGCTACGTCTCGCCAGCAGGAACGACGCGGCACACACAGGATCCTTCTGCAGAAAAAGCTTTAATGCATCTTGAGAGGGAGAGCATAAGCTTACAATGCGGAGACGCCGAGTGAGGAATAACCGTCCCTTATATAGGAAACTATCCTCGCCTAGGACGTGTCACTCTCTGACTGGTCGCTGCCAATTATGCCAGATGACGTACCAAAACGTATGTGTCCCTTTGAGTAGGGAAGTTACCAGGCGCCTGCGTATTGCCCTTTTTACTAGGTGCGTTCTGCCGGATGCCGGTGCCATCTTGTAATGGAGTATGTGAGGACAGCTCCTCACACAACAGAACCAAAAGTTGGTTCTTTGAGAAAATCAACAAGATAGATAAACCCTTAGCCAGACTAACGAGAGGACACAGAGAGTGTGTCCAAATTAACAAAGAACTCAAGAAGTTAGACCGCAGGGAGACAAATAACCCTACCAAAAAATGGAGTTCAGAGCTAAACAAAGAATTCACAGCTGAGGAAGGCCGAATGGCTGAGAAACACCTAAGGAAATGTTCAACATCGTTAGTCATAAGGGAAATGCAAATCAAAACAACCCTGAGATTTCACCTCACACCAGTGAGAATGGCTAAGATCAAAAACTCAAGTGACAGCAGATGCTGGCGAGGATGCGGAGAAAGGGGAACACTCCTCCATTGTTGGTTTGGTTTGCAGACTGGTACAACCATTCTGGAAATCAGTCTGGAGGTTCCTCAGAAAATTGGACATTGAACTGCCTGAGGATCCAGCTATACCTCTCTTGGGCATATACCCAAAAGATGCCCCAACATATAACAAAGACACATGCTCCACTATGTTCATAGCAGCCTTATTTATAATAGCCAGAGCTGGAAAGAACCCAGATGCCCTTCAACAGAGGAATGGATACAGAAAATGTGGTACATCTACACAATGGAATATTACTCAGCTATCAAAAACGATGACTTTATGAAATTCATAGGCAAATGGATGGAACTGGAAAATATCATCCTGAGTGAGGTAACCCCATCACAGAAAACACACATGGTATGCACTCGTTGATAAGTGGCTATTAGCCCAAATGCTTGACTTGCCCTAGATGCACAGAACACATGAAACTCAAGACAGATGATGAAAATGTGAATGCTTCACTCCTTCTTTAAAAGGGGAACAAGAATACCTTTGGCAGGGAATAGGGAGGCAAAGTTTAAAACAGAGGCTGAAGGAACACCCATTCAGAGCCTGCCCCACATGTGGCCCATACATATACAGCCACCCAATTAGACAAGGTGGATGAAGCAAAGAAGTGCAGGCCGACAGGAACCGGATGTAGATCTCTCCTGAGAGACACAGCCAGAATACAGCAAATACATAGGCAAATGCCAGCAGCAAACCACTGAACTGAGAACCGGACCCCCATTGAAGGATTCAGAGAAAGGACTGGAAGAGCTTGAAGGGGCTTGAGACCCCATATGAACAACAATGCCAAGCAACCAGAGCTTCCAGGGACTAAGCCACTACTCAAAGACTATACATGGACTGACCCTGGGCTCCAACCTCATAGGTAGCAATGAATAGCCTAGTAAGAGCATCAGTGGAAGGGGAAGTCCTTGGTCCTGCCAAGACTGAACCCCCAGTGAAGGTGATTGTTGGGGGGAGGGTGGTAATCTGGGGAGGATAGGGAGGGGAACACCCATAGAGAAGGGGAGAGGGAAGGGTTAGGAGGATGTTGGCCTGGAAACCTGGAAAGGGAATAACAATCGAAATGTAAATAAGAAATACTCAAGTTAATCAAGATTTAAAAAAAAAAGAATTTGAAGTAATTGAAGATAAATGTTCTAAAATAAAAGTTAGAAAAGTCATTTTATAACTATATAAATAAATGCAAGTTCTGTTTTGATTATAAAATACATATCATTTATTATTGATATGTTTATTACATCGATACAAACCCTAGCTGTGGTGACTATTCGTGGTTGCTAACTTGATCTGGAACTAAAACCCAAAAATGGAGGCCACACTTGTGAAGGATTTTTGCTTAATTTCAAGTAGGAACATTTGCTTCTAATCTGGATCTTTGAGAAGGGAAGATATGCCTTTAATGGAGATCTTTAGTCAAAAATCTAGTCTGGGCAATGCCTTGTGCCTATATAAGATAGGGAAGAAGGAAGCTTTTGTTATTTGCCTGTTTGCCCTTGCTAGCACTGGAGCCTACTGCTCAGAATTTCAGTATACTGAAGACCAGCTGAGATATTCAGCCTAGAGCAACTACTGAATTCTTGAACTTTCCATTCATAGCCATTGTTGGATTACCTGGACTACAGCCTCTAAATCATTCTAATAAATCCCCTTTCTAGATATATAGATTCACGGGGTTGGGGATTTGGCTCAGTGGTAGAGCGCTTGCCTAGCAACCACAAGGCCCTGGGTTCGGTCCCCAGCTCCGAAAAAAAGAAAAAAAAATAGATATATAGATTCATTTTATAAGTTCTGTTAATACACTAGCCATGAGCATTACTAGGTTCTGAATAAGCAAGTTCTACAGCCCTGTGTGATAAAGACTTGACCCCGAGCCAAAAGTAAGAGTGAGAGGTAGTGGAAAGTTAAAGAGGAAGGACCTGAAGGGTTCTTCAGAACATAAAAGGCACACCTTTGACACCTCCCACATCCTGTAATTCCTTTCTCTTAAAGTCTCAGCCACTAGATGAGCAGCTTTTTGCTCTGACACATGATTCCTGCATTCCCCTAAGATCAGGACTGAAAGCAATGTGGCCAATCAAACACAGACTGGAAACCTCATAACCGTGAGCCCAAGTAAACCTCTTTGCATGTTAACTTATCTCAGAGGCCTGCTTCAGTAACAATATGCATTACATCGATACAGGCATTAATCCTGAAATTTCCATCTTTAATATTTTCCTTTTAGTCACACAAAATCTTATCTTGAAAATTTTTTTTTTGGAGCTGAGGACCAAACCCAGGGCCTTGTGCTTGCCAGGCAAGCGCTCTACCACTGAGCTAAATCCCCAACCCCTTCTTGAAATATTTTTAAATGTTATAAAGGAATGAAAACAGGATTTGTATTTTAACCCCCAATTATAAAGTATTTCAACTGACAATATGACAGAAGCATATTCTTTCTGAGATCAAGCATGGCATATTGTAGTCATGTCCCTTAATTAGGTTAAGATCTAATTCTCATTCAGGATCCAAAACCCTCCACTCATCCTTTCCAGATCCCCCCAGTGACTGATACGCTGGGACAGAAAAGGGTAAGCAAGCCTTCATTCACTCTGCCACCATGAGACTTTATCTCCAAGCCCTCCAGAAATATGTGATTGATGATTTCTGTATTTGTTACTTTTGGGTTACTGTGATAAATACCACTAAAGCAACTTGGAGAGTAAAATATTTATTTCATCTTACATTTCCAGGTCATAATTCATTATTGATGGAAGTTATGGCAGGAACTGAAGCAGAGACCATGGAAGAATATTCCTGACTTATTTGTTCCCCATGTTCACAGACTTGCCCCTGGTCCAATCTGATGTAGGCAATTTCTCAATTAGAATTCCTTTTCTCTCTATGGAAAAAAGAAACCGGGTGGAAGAGAGGATGGAGAGGAAAAGGGAGCATGGAGATCATATATAGGGAAAGCAGGGGCGAGAGAAGGGAGATTGGCTGGAGGTGGGTAATCTCCAGGACATGCCAGAGACCTGTGATGGGGAGAGGTCCCTGAGGGTCTAAGGGGGTGACTCTAGCTGAGATTCCTTGCAGTGGAGGATATGGATCCTGAAGTGGCCACTTCCTGTAGGAAGGCAGGACTCACAGAGGAAGGATAAGGACAGCCATCCACCCACAAAGTCTTCGACCCAAAAATGTGTCCTGCCTACAAGATGTGCAGGGACAAAGGCAGAGCAGAGTCTGAGGGAATGACCAACCAATGAATACCCCAAATTAAGACCAATCCCATGGGCAAGAACCAATCAATCCCTGACACTATTAATGAAACTCCATTATGCTCACAGACAGGAACCTAGCATAACTGTCCTCTGAGAAGCTCCACCCAACAGCCAACGGAAAGAGATGCAGAGACTCACACCCAAACAGGACATGGAGCTCGGGGAGTCACACGGAAAAGCTGGGAGAAAGACAGAGATCCAAAGAGGACAGGGACTCCATAGGTAGACCAACAGAGTCAACTACTCAGAACCCTTGGAGGCTCCTAGAGACTGAATCACTAACCAAAGAGCAAGCACGAGCTGGGCCGAGGCCCCTGCACATATGTAGCAGATGAGCAGCTTGGGGTGGTGGTGGGGTAGTGTGATGAGGGATGGGGTGGAGGGCTGGGAGGGGTTGGTACCCAGTGGGAAGCTTCTCTTTCTAAGAGGAATTGGAGGAGGACTTGTGTGAGGAGGTACTAGGAGGAGAGGAAGCACTGATATTGGGTTGTAAAGTGGATAAATAAATAAATTTTTTAAAAAAGAATTAAATCTCTAGCTCTCTTACTTTGTGCAGATTAGAAGACAATGAATGGACTTCTATGATGTTCTTTTACAGGATCCAGAAATACGAAGGATTAACCAATTCCTGAGCTGTACTTTGTTCTCTTGGTGAGGGATTTTATGATAAAATGTGGGTCTATATTCAGGAACCCCATGTTATTTTGATGAGGAGCTTTGTTCACTTTGATAATTTAAGGAAGAAGACCCCAGTCCTTATCTACTGTGCATAATTAATACAATTAAAGATTTGTAAAATAAGAAAAAAATCCTTTTCCCCAAGTGACTCTAGTTTGTGTCAAGTTGAAAAAGAAGATAAACCAACCTGGTGCTCCAACTAAAATCAGGTTACGTTTAACATCCTTAAAGATTCGCCTTACTCCTCTGGAGTTATGGTTAACATCCTTAAAGATCCGCCTTACTCCCCTGGATCCACGATTTGCATCCAGGATGGTTTGCCCACCAAGCTTTAAGATGAATCTGGCAACATTATTTCAACTGTATCATGACTTCCTTGCTTTCTAATAGATTTGTCTTTTCTCCACTCTGGGATGGGGTGGGACTTTTAGCAGCTTCCCAGCCGTTCAGATTCACCTGTAGATCTCCTGATGCATGGGAAATGGAATCTTAACAATTAAATACTGCCTTCTATCTCTTCAGCAGATAATTCTAGTTCATATTGTCTAATAGAGTTCTTATCTCAGCTGTCTCATGGTAGAGAGGGAGAAATTTCCATAAGAAAGTAAATCTCAAGAAATACAACTAGATAAAGTCAGACGAAAAGTAAAGGAGAGATCTGGGATACTCTTCACTAAGCTAGCGCCTTTGCATCTTTGTATCCATTTGACGTATGACTAATGTTGCTGTTTAGTAGATATATGCTGGGCACAAATATGAGGACTCTAACACATATTTATGAACAAAGGAAGATCCAATGTATTTGAGATATCCAGTAATCTCTTAACATATTGAAGCTTGGAGCATGGAGGAATACCTTGTGCTCCTACACATGATTTCTAATCAGAATTCCTGTGGAAATAAGCCTATTATTTCTTTCACAATGAAATATTTTATTCACTTCTCTCTGTGAACAGAAATGCTAGCAGAAGTTAGCGAGGGTTGACTGGAGAGAGAAGGTTAGCAGGAGGGAACCTGAGTAACTGCCGGCAAGGCCTCCCTTCCTGCTGACTTCGCTGTTCCCAAAACACAAATGAGTAAGTATGAGATATATTTAGTGGAATGAGCAACAACTTTTAAAGAGCTATGTTTCAACAGAACAACACTGACAAGGGCTATTGACGTTAACTTATTTGAATAGATGGAAACAGTGAAACTTTTATTCAATATTATAAACAACAAATTTCGTGAATGCTTACTGCACCACCCACCAAATTACACTTCTTTACAGTGCACTCTTTCATCTAAAAGTTCATTGACATGAAGTCACAACGCGGTTGGCACGTGGAAAGCCGACTGTAAATATTTACTGAGTGATTTATTACCATGTTAGTTTGCCCCACTAGGCTGACTTCATCTGATACTCCCCTTGTGTAAATCCAGACCTAAAGAGGCCACAGGAGCTCCCAAGAATAGAATGCTCCCTAGAAGTAACTCATAGTTCAGTAAAGAAGGATCTTATTGGTTGTGGTAGTTGGACTCTGCTTGGCTCATAGGGAATGGTACGGTTAGGAGGTGTGGCCTTGTTTGAGGAAGTGTGTCATTGTAGGGGCGGGCTTTGAAGCTCTGCCCAATGCAGAAGAGTCAGTTTCCTCCTGGATGTAGTCAGATCAAGATGCAGAACAATCAACTCCTTCTACAGCGCCATGTCTGCCTAGACACTGCCATGCTTACTGCCATGATACTAATGGACTGAACCTCTGAAACTGTAAGCTAACCCCAATTATGTTGTCCCTTTTAAGAGCTGCCTTGGGGGCTGGAGAGATGACTCAGTGGTTAAGAGCCCCCGACTGCTCTTCCAGAGGTCCATCTATAAAGAGATCTGATGCCCTCTTCTGGCCTGTAGGCATACGTGCAGGCAGAACTCTGTACACAAAATAAAACAAATCTTTTTTTAAAAAAAGAAAGAAAGGAAGGAAGGAAGGAAGGAAGGAAGGAAGGAAGGAAGAAAAAAAGAAAGATTGAAATCTCTAAGTCGCAAAATCTACATTGTTTCCTACAACAGTAATTCTAATCTCCCTCAATATAATGAGAATAGTATTATCAAATGGAGGGTAAGTTTAGAAAAAGACAATTTCAAGTCCCTTTCTTTAAAAGAAATTAAGTCAGAAATTTTAAAAGTTGTTAGAAAATAATACTATTCATTCACACAACTACTGGCCAGCAAGACAATGAAGAGGCACATAAAACTTTTCAATAACTATGAAAAGATGAGGGAAAATAAAAATGAAGGCACTAGTGTTCTAAGATTTGATTAATTTTACCAGTCTGTAAAGACACTATTGTGCTTGGAGCAGCCCTGGGTTCTAAGGCAGGTGAAGACTACATATTCAACACCCGGTGCTGAGAACACTGAGTGCACAGGCAGAAGGATGTGATTAGGCCCATCTCTATCACCTTACACAAAAATAAGCCCGAGTGTATCAAAGACCTCAAGTTTGAAAATAAAACACTTAAAACTGCTGGAAGAAAAAACAAGCAGTAGTGTTCTAAGATTTGATTAAAATTTTACCAGTAGGAAAGGACTTTTGTAGGAGGAGGAATTTCTTTGCCTGGGAATTAAGGCAGTACTTGACAATTAGGGACCTCATGAAACAAAAAGACTTCTGTATAGCTTAGGAAACAATCAAGATCAAAGACACCACTAAGGAAACAATCAAACAATGAGAGAGGATCTTTGCCAGCTACACATCTGACAGAGGATTAATATCCAGAATATACAAAGAACTCAAAAACCAAGAGTCAAGAAGTCAAATGTTGTGATTAAAATGTGGGCTAGGGAACTAAACAGAAAGTTCACAAAAGGAGAAATAAAAAAACTCTAAAAAATACTTCAAAATAGGGTTCATTGGGTTTAATTTATCTCAGTGGTAAAACCAAGAGTCTTGCCTAAAATGCGCCCCCAGTTCAGTCCCCAAAGCTCCGAAAAAAAAAAAATAAATAGGGTTCATTGTTCTTAATAATTAGGAAAATGTGAATTAGAAGAACTTTGAGATTGCATCGCACCAAAATCAGAATGGCTGAAATCAACAAAACGACTGACAAATGCTTACAAGTTTGTGGGGGAAAGGGAATCCTTGTTCACTATTGGTGGGCAAACAAATGGGTACAGCCAGTCAGTTGGTGTGGAGAAATGTCAAAGAACTAAAACTAAATCCCCATGCGGCCTAGCTCTACCACTCCTTTGCATATGCCCAAAGGACTCAACATCCTAGTCCACAGAGTCCTATTGCCAACCTAGTCACAATGACTAGGAAGTGGAAACAAGCTAAATGTCCTCCAACAGGATGGATGGATGGATGGATGGATGGATGGATGGATGGATGGATGGACGGACGGACGGACAGACAGACGGATGGATGGATAATGTGGTTCATATACACAGTGGATGATATTATCTGTAAAGAAAAATGAAACTGAAACAAACAAATGAATGGACCCAGAAAAAATCCTATTAAGTGGGGTTATCCAGCCCCAGGAAGACAAACACTGCATGTTCTCTCTCATCTGCGGTTGCTGGCTCCAAATCTTCAGATGTGAATATATAGCGTGGAGTAACTGGAGAAACCAGAAAGGTATAAAGCAATGGGGGGGAGGAGCTCGAGAGGGGAGGAGCAAGATGAAAATGATATGAAGCATGAAACAGAAAAATAGGGAGGGGGTCTCCAACTGGGGAATACAGAAGAGAAGCAGTAAGGAAAGACACCACCAATGCTGTCTGATAGAAGCCTCGAGGCGTTATATTTTATATTTACCTAAATCCTCATACAATACATAACTATGTGTACATACATGCACACTGAAGGAACTAATATCAGCAAAAGACACTCTAGGACCAAGTTCTCTGCACAAAGATTTGTTTGTCCTAGAGGGACAGGCAGGGATTAGGCAGGGAATAAGGGACAAAGACAAGAGACAGAGGATGAGGGAGAAGGGAAAAAGGAACAAGGGAGATGGGGAAGGGATATTTGGGCATGGGAGATGACCAAGGACTGCCTCTGGATAGAGAGAGACATGCGTGGTCCATAGGCAAACGGTAGTTTATAAAGGTAAAATGTGTTAAGAGAGGTGTTTAATTTTGATTGGGCAGGTTAATTAGGTGGGCCAAAGGGGGCTTCTGATTGCTGGACTACAATACTTTGATAGATGGACCTTGGTAGTCAGCCTCAAGAGGAGGAAGTTGCCATATAAGGGGATAGACCTTGGTGGCCAGCTTTAGGAGTATAATCTAATGGGTTTTATTAAGGCTGAGGGGATAGGGAGAAGGGGAAGTCCTGCCAGAGGTCTCTTTGCAGTATTCAGGACAGCTAGAGTCCCTTCACATACATACATACATACATATATACATACATAAATACATACATACATACAATACACACATACAAACATACATACATACATACTTACACACACACACACACACATTTCTTAAATGAAATTATTCCACTTGGGCTGACCATGTTCCATAAAACATATGCTAACAAAAACCCCAGTACCAGGCAGGAAAACCTTCCTTTTGAGTGGTTGGTCAGGGTAGACCATGTGACTCCTAAAACAATATAGACTGGCTGATGCCTTGGATGCTTCTCAGAGGCTGAAAGTCAACATCTGTCACAGAAGACACTGCACACTTAGGACACAGGACTCATGATTCAAGTGAAATCTATCCTGAAAACCTTCTCCCTTCTTAGTGCCTGTCTTAGTCAGAGCTTCATCGCTGTGAAAGGACAACATGACCAAGGCAACTCTTATGAAAGCCAATATCTAACTGGGGCTGGCTTACAGTTTCAGAGTGTCAGTCCATTGTCATCATGGCAGATGAGACTGGCAGACATGGTGCTGGAGGAGCCGAGAGTTCTACATCTCGATCTTAAGGCAAGCAAGAGGAGACTCTGATTCCATACTAGGTATGGCTTGAGGCCTCAAAGCCCACCTCCAGAGTGACACACATCCTCCAACAAGGCCACACCTCCTAGGAGAGCCAATCCCTGTGAGCCAAGTACTTACACAGTGGTTAGAAAAGTACTATCCAAACTGCCGAGAGAATGCCCAAATACCTTTCTAATGAATAGCATCAAGTTAATACTCCCCAATACCTTAGTCCATTCTCCGAACCTGCGAAAAGTATCCTGTCTTTGTCCATATTGCTTTCAGATCTTACTTTTTTTAAAGATTTGTTTATTTATTATATATAAGTTTACTGTAGCTGTCTTCAGAGACACCAGAAGAGGGCATCAGATCTCATTACAGATGGTTGTGAGCCACCATGTGGTTGCTGAGAATTGAACTTAGGACTTCTGGAAGAGCAGTCAGTGCTCTTAACCACTGAGCCATCTCTCCAGCCCCCCAGATCTTATCTTTCAAATTTGTCAGAGTATTAATAATACCCTCACCTGCTACAGTGACAATAGACTTAACTCATCTTGCTATCCTTCCTTTCTCTTATCCTGCCCCCTTCAAGACAGACTCATGTAGCCCAGGCTAGCCTTGAATTCCTGATCTATGTGCCTATATGTCTCCAAAGCTGGAGTTAGAGATATGCACCACCATGTCCAGCTTAAAAACTGTCTTATAAAGAGTTTTTACTTTGGCCAATTTTTGGGGGAAAAGTAACATATGATGGTTTTACAGACACTGTCAAGAATTCATGAAAGCCTTCTCGTCGTCAGGTCCCCAAGACTCTAGACAGCAAAGTTAGAGGTCTGTTGGGCCTCCCAATTAGCATGAGAAGCATAGCTCTGATCGTAAAGAGAAGTAAAAGAAACATTCCAAACAGCTCTGAACAATCATAAATGAGCTCTAAAACAATTAGGTTTATGTCCTAGCAAATAGGACCTTAATTTTGTTGGGGTTTTCTGTTTAGTTGGTGTGTGATACTTTATCTGGTAAGATTTGAAAACCCTTTATCCTTAGGAAAAATTTGTCTTCATCCTAATAATACTTCTGTTCTCTTTGTCAAGATTTTTATATTGTGTCCTCAAGGGAAACATTTCTTGTTATATGCAAGAGTGAAGTCCAAGAAGCCAATTTCGCAAGATGATCCTGGGGACTGAAATGTCAAGGTTTCTTTCCAGCCTAGCACGTTCTTATGGACTAGTGTCAACATAAACCTGTAACTGCAGTTTCAAGGCGACTCCTGTTTTCTGCATGCCTGTAGACTATATCAAATTTGTATACTAACTTACTTTCACAGCATCATCTCATGAAGGATAGTTTAGAATGGAGTTTGCTGGACTAACAAAAATTACTCAACTGAGAAGTGTTTCAATAACAAAGCTGAAACAAAATCCCAAAGATCCAATGGTCTGATTTTCTTTGCCACTTAAATGGCAAAGAAAATTAATTAGTATTCTAGAATCTCTTTTTTAAGAGGAAAAGACAGGGAGATTTGGAACAAAGAGAATGTCCTACAAAAACGGAAGCAGCCTTTTGAAGCTGCTGATCCTGAAAATGCAAACGAAGAATCATGAGCCAAAAATGTCCTCCTGATATTGTGACTACCTGGGGTCTTGGGGTCCAGGACTGGAAGACAGTAAATATGTGTTGCTCTAAGCTACCAAATTGGTGGGAAATTAATATAGCTGTCAATAATTTATCTTTTTTCTAGCAACATTGTTGAATAGACAAAACTGACCTTGGCCTGCCTCAGCCCTCAATAAGGTGGTAGCTACAGTTCTGATCTGAGCTGCACTTCTCAAGCCATCTGGGAAGCTCAACAGACTTCTCACTGTGATGTCTAAAGTCCTGTGAGCATGGCCATCAGGAGGCTGAGGCAGAAGAATCAGTAGTAGTTCAAGGCCAGTCTTGCCTGCCCAACAAGATTGAAACTAGTCAGGGCTGCATGAGAACTCTGACTCAAAAAACAGAAACAAAAATAACTCATCTGTATTTAATACTATAGTTGGACAATTTTTCACTCTCATATACATCTATGGAGTCATCCCCAGGCTCAATCAAAACAATAAACATAGGGTTGAGAATATTATCCTTTCCCCACTAAATTGCTTCTCATCATTGTCAAAAGTCAGTTGTACACAAAGAGGTCTGGACTGATTCTGTTGAATTAACCCATTGTATTTGTCTTTTAAAAAATTATTTCTTTTATTTTTGAGCTATAATTACATCATTTCCCTTCTTTTTTCCTCCCTGCAGACCATCCCAGAAACTCTACCTTTCTCTCTTTCAAACTTATGGGCATTTTTTAAAATTAATTGCTGTCACATGCATATATATTCCTGAATACAACCTGCTCAGTCTGTATAATGCTACTTCTACGTATCTTTTCAGGACTGACCATTTGGTATTGGACAACCAGTTGGTGTGCTCTTTCCAGGAGAAAACTGTTTCTCCACGCTCAGCACTACTTAGTTCCCTGTAGTTCTTAGCATTGAGGCCTCCTGGCCTTTCCCCCATCCAATGTGTTATGTCTGTTCATCCTTATTCAGCTTATGTTTGAGCTTTACGGGTGCAACTTCTGACATCACTAGATACAGGTTCTCACAGCAAACGTCCCAGTCCTCTGGCTTCTACTCTTTCTGCTCTCTCTTCTGTAATGTTCTGTGAGCCTTAGGTGTGGGAGATCTGTTCTTTCTCTTTTCTCTCTCTCTCTCTCTCTCTCTCTGTCTCTCTGTCTCTGTCTCTTCCTCTTCTTCCTTCTTCTCTTTCTTTCTCTCTTCTCTTCTTCTCTTTTCCCTTTCCCATCCTTTCTTTCTTTCTTTTCTTTTTTTTCTTCAGACATGGTCTCACTACTTGCCCTCAAACTTCCCATTTCCTTTAGCTTTCTTTATTGGGATCTTTCTTTCATGCAGACATTTACCTCACTCACCCTACCACCACCACCTCTCAATGACCACTTTATATAACAAATTTAAATCACAACATTGCCTCCCAGAACTTTCATTTTTCACCAATCCTAGGTCATTTCTATAAAGATATGGGTTTTATAACAATCTTGTCAATTTCTACAAAAATCTGTTTTGGGTTTTCACTGAGATTTAGTTGAACCTTGTGATTAAATTGCTGTTATAAGGAAAGAATTTGTGCTTACATGCCCGCAAACATTTCTGGAATCTTTATTATTACAAATTAAGGAAACAGTGTTGCCTAGTTTTCTGTCAACTTGGTCCAAGCTAGAGTTATTTGAAAAGAGAAACCTCAGTCAAGAAAATGCCTCCATAAGATCTGGCTGTAGGGCATTTTCTTAATTAGTGATTGATGCAAAAGGCCTAGCCAGGAGGGTGGGGCCACCCTGGGCTGGCGATCCTGGGCAAGCCTCGAGGAGCAAGCCAGGAAGTAGCACCACGGTTTCTGCATCAGTTCCTCCATCCAACTTTCTGCCCTGTTGGAGTTTCTGTCCTGACTTCCTTCAGTGGTAAACAGTGATGTGGAAGTGTAAGCCAAACAAACCATTTCCTCTCCAAGTTGCTTTGGTCACAACATTTCCTCACAGCGATAGCAAACAGCCAAATCTCTGTTGGTTATTGGCACTCTGGAGTCATGAGGAGAGGTCACCTTTGAACTCTGATCACGATTCTTCGGGGGTGTTCTTCTCAATACTAGTCACACAGTGACAGTGCAGTCAGTGATTGAAGGAGTGACTTCACTAAAACAAGGCAACGTTAACAGCAACCAAATCACTGGCTGATGTTTGAGGAAGCACCGATAACTGCGGATACAGCAAAACCAGAGTGATGGGTTGATACTCAATTTACCCTCAGGAAACCTCAATTAAAATGGAAGGTGTGAACAGATATATTTCCTGATGAGAATGGTTTATCCTGTGCCTTAGTTAGGGTCTTATTGCTGTGAACAGATACCATGACCAATGCAAGTTTTATAAAGGACAACGTTTAATTGGGACCGGAGTACAGGTTCAGAGGTTCAGTCCATTATCATCAAGGCAGGAGCATGGCAGCATCCAGGCAGGCATGGTGCAGGAGGGGCTGAGTTCTACATCTTCACCCAAAGGAAGCCAGAAACAGACTGAGCATCCCCAGACAGCTAGGAGGAGGGTCTCCAAGCCCACCCCCACAGTGACACACTTCTTCCAACAGGGTCACACCTTCTAATAGTGCCACTCCCTGGGCCAAGCATATGCAAACCATCACATTCTGTATGTTTGCCCAGTTGTTAAGGATACAGATGAATAGCATTAAAATGTTCCCTTCCTTGGTTTTCACAAGAAATTTGTAAGGTAGCTTTTATTATTTGCATTTTATAAATGAATAAAGCTCAGAGAGGGTCTGTACTTCATACTTATGTTAAAAGTAATCAGGCCAGCATTGAAACTTTGGCCTGTTTGGTTTAAAGGCCAGTGTGGGGAGCTGAGGAAGCCTTCAGTCAAGGCTTAAAGATCAGATGAAGTTCTTGTGAATGTGCACTGTGGTCAGTCAGGCTATGACTAGGTCAAGGACCCCAATGCCTTAGACTCCTAGGAATGGCAAAGCCTTTGTCCCAGATGACATTCGGAGAAAATTGAGGCAGAGAGCTCCGAGAGTGAATATTGACAGTGTGTGGTGGTACTCGTGTTTACAAATGATTGACAACCAGCGTGTGAAAGACTATCATCTGCAGCTTCTCCCATTAGATGTTTATAGCCTGGGACCATTGAGGACAGAGACCTCCTACGCACACTGGCTAACCTCTCCCCTGTGCTGTGCATAATAAACACCAGGAGGCTCTGGGCTGCCGTACAGTCACACATCCCACCTGACCCTAGCTTTTCTGCATGCGGTTGTGTGTCTGTTCTTCCTTCACTCCTCTGCTACCCCAGGATTCTAAAGAATGCCCCAAAGGGTAAAGCTAAGCTTTAAGTAAATACTTGCTTCCCAAGAGAAGAGTCTATGCCCTAGGCCCTTTTGAGAATTTTTTTTCTTCATTCCTATCAACACTCACAGGCGAATTGGGCTTATAATTGAGTCACTTTAACAAACATTTTGAAAGGAGTAAAAGAATAAAAATATACTGAAAAGAACTTTGATTGCCATAAATTGTACCCAAGGATGCTTAAGATTGAGTTCAAGTATGTTGTCCTTTCTTGCACCACTCTGGGTAGAATTCCCAGTGTGTGGTCCTACGTTTAGAGTTATTCCCCCACAGCAAAGAGCCTCTGATTTTTTAATATACACTTCGAAACCAAAAAACAACTATTAAAAAAAAGCAATGCAGACAAGAGTTTATTTCAGCGGCAGTGAAAGGAGACAATGCTATTATAAACAACCAGACCTGCTACCTACACTAAAATGTCTTGTCTGGTACTGGCTGCAGGCAAGCTTCGAGCCCTTCTCGCTAAAACCACAGAGCAGCTCAGCGGGAATAGTTATCATTCCAAATCAGTCCCTTTAATATACCTACTGATTATCCAAACAACCCTGAAGCAAGAGATCTGAAACTCACTGTTCTGGGTGGTGCTTCCTGCTGCCAGGAGGTGGTGTGTTTTACTTAAAAGACACCACACCACAGTTAGATTACAGTTTTAGATCAAAACATCCCGGAGAATGAAACAATGAGAAAAGGAATTCTGTTCCATAGCGGCAACTTACATACGTTGATTCAAATTCAAAAATTAGGATACAAAGACTAACGTGGAAAGTACATTAGGGAATATTTAACATTCCATTCAGAAACTTGTCAGCACTGTTGATAAATCAGCAGATGCTGGGGTTGGAGAGACGGCTCAGCCGTTTAAGAGCACTGACTCCTCTTCCAGAGGTCCTGAGTTCAATTCCCAGCAACCACATGGTGGCTCACAACCATCGGTAATGGGATCCACATTTGAATTGTTCATTCATTTCCTGATGGGCATCTAAGTCAGTTCCATGATTTTGCTGTTGTGAGTACAGCCACAAAGAACGTGATGTCTCATTGCCTTTCATACCCTGTCTTAAGCACACAATTACAGGACTCCTTATCACATACTGAGATAGAGACTTACTCACTGCTGTGATTCGTTCCTCCTCTTTCCTTCTCCCTCTTATTTTCGAGATTATAATAGAATTAAATCATTTTCCCATTCTCCCTCTTTAAACCTTCCTATATACCCTTCCTTGCTCTTTTTCAGATTCATGACCTCCTTTTTTCCCATTACTTGTTATGACATGCAGAACTGCCAGAGGGGGCCTACCCCCCATCCAGAGTCAAACAATCCCTATTCAGTCCCCCTTCATGCTAAAACTAAAAATCAAAATGGGGGTAGCTCCCAAATTTAAAAAAAAAATAAATAAATGGCAGCCTCTTTCTGCTTCCTGGTCCTCCCAGGTGTAGCAGGCTAATTGCACCGCCATGTTGACTTAGAGTCGAATTAGAGTTTCTGATGACAATCAGGAAGAGAAGTCCTAAGTTGGTTCCTGGGTGGCCTGGCTCAGATGGGGTAGGCACTGTGCTGGATAGTTTTATGTCATCTTGACAAGACCTACAGTTATGGAAAAGAAAACCTCAATAGAGAAGAAACCTCCATAAGTTGCAGCTTTAGGGCATTTCTTAATTAGAGATTGTTGGAAGAGGGCCCAGGCTGTGGTGGGTGGTGCCATTCCTGGGCTCTATAAGAAAGCAGGCCAAGCGAGCCATGATGAACAAGCCAGTAAGCAACACCCTTCTGTGGTCTCTATATCAGCTCCTCCTTCTAGGCTCCTGCCCTGTTTGAGTTCCAGTCTGATAGACTACAATATGGAAGGAAGTGTAACCCAAATAAACCCTTTCCTCCCCAACTTGCTTTTGGTCATAGTGTTTCATGGAAGCAATAGAAACCCTAAGACAGGCACTGACAGGGTCCAGAGGGGCACCTTGTTATCTGCATTTTGTAAAAAAAGAAGAGGGGGTTAGAGGAGGAGGAGGAGAAGAAAGCCGCAGCAGTCATCTAAGACTGTAACATTGTAACCTCAGTGGATACACAAGCACAGGCAACTACTGACTATCTGGTCAGGCACTGAGATAAAAAACAGATGAGATATGAAGTTAGGATATAGACACTGCTGGGGAGGGGAGCTGTCTAAAAACAGTGAGGGGGGTTAGGGGTGGATAGGATCAAGCTTATAGTATACATGTATAAAATTGTCAAAGAATAAACAAAGATAATTTTTAAAGATGGGAAAATTGCGATTCATGTTTGCTTTCTTTAGCAGAAGTGTTTATTAGTATACATTGAACAAAATAACGGGTTTCGTTACGACATTCCATGCATGTACACGTTGTACTTTGATCGTATTCACACCCCCATTACTCTCTTTTGTCTCCCCTTCTATTTAAATGTTAATTTGTTTCATTACGGAATCAATTCAACCCGACTCTGACCCAAAATCATTCCTATTGAAAAAAAAAAAAAAAAAAAAAAGATTTAAGAGTTTTTAGCTCAGTGGTAGAGCTTACCTAGCAAGCGCAAGGCCCTGGGTTGGTCCCCAGCTCCAGCTCGAAAAAAAAAAAAAAAAAAAAAAAAAAAAAAAAAAGTTTTGTTTGTTTGCGACAACCCGTTCCAGGATGGTTACTGTCAGATTTGCTTTTGGCCATATTATTGGGATTAAGACAAACAAACATTGTGTAACAAGCAAACAACAACAGGAACAAATCTTATTCCACCATCTCACGGCAGACAAATACGTCGTGGCCCTGCCCACTACTCCATTTCAGAAAACTTGTCTTTTTCAATTCTGATTTTATGGGTGGAGTCTTTCATATCCACCACTCTGGCCCACCACATTCATGGCTCAGGAGAAGCAGAAGAAGAGAAGGGTGTTTAGGTGCCTTGATCCTCATGGACTACAGAATGCAGTGGGTCAGGGACCTTTAATTGTATCTGTGCCTTCAGTGTGCAGGGCAATTCTCTGATGAAGCCAGAGGGTCTCTACACTCAAACACACACTTGTCCTTACAAATGGAGGTAAGAACCTAGAGTTCCTCCAGGAACCTTCTTTCTCTACCTCAGAAGGCTCTACTAAGCCCCTGTAGCATTTAATAATTTTAGCCACAGTGACTTTCCAGTGAAACCCAAATATCTCCCACAGGCCTTAGGGATGAGGGATCTGATTTCTAACAGATTTTTAGTAGATAGACCCTCCTTCCCTGGCAACCAGTGATGTTTGATCAAAGTGAACGGTGAGATTTTGAAGTCTTAGAACAAAATGTTCCAACTGTTGAGCCCATCAGGAAGAAAGACACGTTCCCGACTCTTGTCTCAATCCCTAATCTCAACATGCATCACAGTGGGCAGGACCAGCTCCTCCTGTACACATCCCTGCATGTCACCTTGGATAACTTTCTACACACCGTGATGTCTTTTCTTTCTCCTCTGGCTGTGCCTCTTGAAACTGAAAAAACTTTCCAGAAAGAACAACTTGGTGAGAGGACCACTTACCAAAGCAGGGCTGTGCATCCAATATTCTTCCCTTTCAACAGTTAGCCCTGTGCCAAGAAGCACTTGCAATGAGGTAAAGTGTCTCTTGAAAGTTGCTCTTGAATCTCTTCTTGGTACCTTGAACTCCTTTCCTCTAGAAAACTATCCCACTAAGAATTAGAGTGACTCACAAAGACAAAAAAATAAAATAAAAATAAAAACAAATGATGGGCTGGAGAGATGGCTCAGAGGTTAAGAGCACTGGCTGCTCTTCCAGAGGTTCTGAGTTCAATTTCCAGCAACTGTATGGTGGCTCATAACCATCTGTAATGAGACGTTGTGCCCTCTTCTGGCCTGCAGGCATACATACAAGCAGAAGACTGTATACATATAAATAAATAAATAAATAAATAAATAAATATCTTTTTAAAAAGTTAAAAAAAAAATGACCCATTCAAAAAAAATTGGTCTGGGTCCTGAACAGAGAGTTCTCAAAAGAAAAGAAAATGGGTAATAAATATCTAAAAAAAAAAAAAGTGTTTATTTACATATATATATATGCATTCAATAACAATTAATATTTTTTTAAAAAGAGGCATAAATATGAAGGAGAGCAAAGAGGGGTATATACAAAGGTATGGTGGGAGGAAAGGAAAGGAGAAATGTAGTTATAATCTCAAAAATTTAAAAAAAAATTAAAATGCCCTTTATCCCTAGCAATTGGGGAAATACAAATAAAAACAACTTTGGGATTTCATCTAATTCCAGCCAGAATGGCAAAGTTTAGTGGACCAACTAACAACAAATGCTAGAGAGGATACTGGGAAAAGGGAACCCTCGTTTTCTGTTGGTGGGATTATACACTGGAGCAGCCACCATGGGAATCAGTGTGAAAAAAATCCTCAAAAAGCTATGACCCCACTATACCATTCCTTGGCATATGCCTGAAAGGCTCGACATCCTACTTCACAAATATCCGCTCAGCTGTACTCACTACAGTTCTATTCACAATAGCTAGGAAGTGGAAACCACCTAGATGTCTGCAACCAATGACTGGCTAATGAAAGTGTGGTAAACATACACTATGGAATACCACTCAGCTGTAAGGAAAAATAAAATCCTGAACTCTACAGACCATGTTGAGCGATGTAACTCAGACCCCAAAATATAAACATGACATGTTCTCTGTCATTGGATGCTCCAAATCTTCCACTGAGAGTACATATCCTAAAGTAACTGCAAGGAAAACCTCCTTCCTGAGGACTAACTTTCATGGTACCAGAAGGTACCATGCAAGCTCCCAAAGGAGGGAAGCACCCAACAGTCCTCCTTAGCATGGCACACTAACCCTTCAGGTGCAGCATTAGTGGCACACATGCTTGGACAGTAACCAACAGCTCTCTAATTGGACTTAAGACCTGCTCAACCAAGGGGAAATCATGCCAGGGCTGGAAACCTACTGAACTACCCCAGAGCTAATGAAGTCATGGATCTTGGAGAAGAAACTACAACCACCCCTTTACTAAACCAGAAAAATTCAAATCTACACTCTAAATATTTGTCCATACATCCACAAATAGGTTTAGTTCTTACCCTTCATCAAGGAAACTTGTCTTTGCGACAGACTGTGACTATTACAGAAAATCACAACTGATCGAAATGCAAAGTTGTGGAGCCTAATCCCAATGGTGCATCAGCCAGATAATCCCCACACCTAAGGCTCAAGGATCATTATGGATGAAAGGGAGGAAAGACTTTTGTAAAAGCCAGAGGATCAGGGAGGCTGCTATGAGACTGTGTCCTAGTAATGTCAGAAGCTTTACCCAGAAAACCTGACAGATGATACCGCCTACCCAGGAGCTGAACAAGGACAACAGCAGACGTCACAAAGTGGATTGGGGAAGACCCTGAAGCATCAATACTACACAGAGAACTTTGGGCAACTAAGGAACACAGAGCGCTGGAGAAATAGTCTTCCTCAGGGAAGAGCACACCAACCGGTTATCCAATACCAAATGGTCAGCCCTGAAAACATGCATTCAAATAACATTATTATACACACGGAGCAGGTTATAGTTAGGAGAATATGTATATACATATATGTATGTAATAATGCATAATGGGAAAAATTGGCTATGAATTTGAAAAAGAGCAAGGAGGGGTATATAGGGAGGTTTAAAGGAAGAGAATGGGAAAATGATTTAATTCTATTGTAATCTCAAAAATAAGAGGGAGAAGGAAAGAGGAGGAATGAATCACAGCGGTGAGTGAGTCCCTATCTCAGTATGTGATAAGGAGTCCTATAATCGTGTGCTTAAGACAGGGTATGAAAGGCAATGAGACATCACGTTCTTTGTGGCTGTACTCACAACAGCAAAATCATGGAACTGACTTAGATGCCCATCAGGAAATGAATGAACAATTCAAATGTGGTTCACATACACAGCGGAATTTTATTTAGCTATAAACAAAAAGTAAATTATAAAAGGTGCCAAGACTGAATAGATCTAGACTATATTAAGCACTATACTTAATGGCTATATTCAGACTCAGTTCCTGTTTTCCTTAGAACAATCAACAACTAATGTAGACTGCCTGACAGGCCTTCAAAAATAGCCACCACCTATTTGGGAAAGCCTTAAAGGACCTTTCATCCTTCTCAATGGTATTTCCTCAATTTAGAGATTATCTGCTTGTCTGAAGCCCGAACAAAGAAATCTTTAATCGAAATATCATTTGGGTGTCACACCAACTGGTGTCTTCTGGTTACCCTGCCCCCACCCAAGACACAAGTACCTTCTCTACAAGTGCGATTACTAGGACAAGTGCTAAAACTCCAGAGACATGGCGGTTATCTAGACACCATAAGAAATTGCCACACGCAAAATTATGTCCTGTGTAGACTACTGTTCTGTTGGTGTGATAAAATACCACGGCCAAGGCAATATGTGGAAGGAAGAACTTCTTTGGGTGTCCAGCCCATGTGGCTAAAAGTCCATCATGTTGGGGCAAAGGCACGGTAGCAGACAGCATGCATAGTGACGGGAGCAGGAAGGTGAAAGCCCACGTCCTCTAACACAAGCACTAAGCAGAGAAAGCGAACTACAAGTGGAATGATGTAACTGCTTCTCAAAGCCTCCTCCAGCAAGGCTGTACCTCCTACACCTCCCCTAACAGGACCATCAGCTGAGGATCAAGTGTTCGAATACCTAAGCCTGTGGGTAACATTTCTCATTCAAGTCATCACATACATCTTTCTGAGAGTGAACACGACGTAGTTGGTCAAGTCACACTGATAATCAGGAGAGCAATGGATGCTTGTGGTTGCTCAGCCTCCTCTCTCCACTTACACGGTCCAGGATCCAGGACCGAGACTGTCACTCCCTACAGTGCAGTCCTTCCCCTTCAACTGACCCAATTAAAGTAATTTCAGGCATGCCAGAGGTGATTCTAAATCTGGTCAAGTCGCAAAACTAACCATCACGCACTCTCTTTCTGGGAAAGATTAAAAAAGCCTTTAAACAACCCCTAACTATTGTCCCCTTCTTGTCCCGACTGGCCCTGAGAAAACTCTTTTTTTTCTATGCTCATGAAATAAATTGCTTTAGTCCCCATCCAAACGCTGAGATTAGATTCTCAGGAGCCTACCTGTCAAAAACCTTAGCCATGCCTTAGACACTCTCTTCATTAAAGGGCTCTAGAAGCTAACACTGAGACAAGGAATCACTAACTTATGCCCCAGTATATGCTAGATATATTAAACTCTAATGCTTTTCACTGGGTTTCCAATATCTGTATTCACAAATACCAAACCTTCTTGTGGAAACCTATAAGTCAGAATCAAACCTTGTCAAACCCTAACCATGTTACTCTACCATACCTGAGATCCCCTTTCCCTATGCCAATACTTCCTCCAACAAAGCCACACCTACTCCAACAAGGCAACACACCCCAATAGTGCTGCTGTCTGTGGGCCAAGTGTTCAAACACATGGATCTATAGGCGCCATACCTAGTCTAACCACCACACATCCTAAAGATAAAATCTGTCTGCCATTCATGGCATTGTCACAAAAACAACACTGACTTCAAAGGGAGTAAAAGAGAATCTATTCTAGAGCCAACCATGAGTGGCAATGGCTCAGAAACAAAGATTTAGGTAACCTCAAATTTCATGTTCCAACATGGAATCAGTTTCATAAAAATTTTCAGATTAACAGAACAAAGAAAGGCATAAATCAAGACACTTTGCGAATATTTTGGGCAGTGCAACAGGTAGCCAGGTTGTAGCAATACAGGGAGAGCTCTGCTTTAGAAGTTAGATGCTATCTGAAAGCATTCTTAGCCCTTTGATTGGTGAAACCAAGGCTTATTAAGTTAATGGATTCCAAAAGGTTTTTATTCATTAGTCACAGGACGTTAGGTCCAACACAGAGTTGGGTAAGGGGAAGCTATTAGGAGTCTCAAGATACCCAAGATAAGTTGTAATTAGGCTTTGGATCGTTAGCTTTTTTTTTTTTAAAGATTTATTTATTTATTATATATATGTACACTGTAGCTGTCTTCAGATACACCAGAAGAGGGCATCAGATCTCTTTACAGATGGTTGTGAGCCACCATGTGGTTGCTGGGAATTGAACTCATGACCTCTGGAAGAGCAGTTGGGTGCTCTTAACCACTGAGCCATCTCTCCAGCCCCGGATCGTTAGCTTTCTGACTTCCCCATCACTGAAGCGCCAATCAGTCAACCGCTTTTGCAGATACAGCTTTGTCTTAGTAGGGTCTTATTGCTGTGAACAGACACCATGACCAATATAAGTTTTATAAAGGACAACATTTTATTGGGGGCTGGCTTACAGGTTCAGAGGTTCAGTCCATTATCGTCGAGGCCAGGAGCATGGCAGCATCCAGGAAGGCATGGTGGTGCAGGAGGAGCTGAGTTCTACCTCTTCCCCCAAAGGAAGCCAGGCACAGACTCAGCATCCTCAGGCAGCTAGGAGGAGAATCACCAAGCCCATCCCCCATAGTGACACACTTCCTCCAACAAGGCCACACCTTCTAATAGTGCCTCTCCCTACGCCAAGCATATGCAAACCATTACAAGCTTCTTTCTAGGAATTCTCAGTCACAATGGTTCAGGTAAATTTGGGCTTGACTGCCTTGGCCAGTCAGGGCTGACCTTTCTATTTGTTAGAGTCTGGAATTGAATAACCAACTACCCCTGTGTTAGCATTGATTGTGAATTGATATCTAATGTTTCTTTCCTGAAGTTGGTCGCCTTGTGTTTGTGTGTAAATCTTTAGAATTGTACTCTCTTCTTGGTGGACTTCTCTTTTAATGAGTTGTGTCCTTGCCTATCTCTTCTGATTAGCTTTTATTTTAAAGTTGATTTGGTTAGCTATTAAAATAGCTATACCTTCTTGATAGTAAAGTGTTTCTTGATGACAACAGAAAGACAGAGCCTCTTTTCTAGTGCAATCTGTTAGATTGTGTCATTTTATTGGGGACTTGAGAGACTTGATATTGAGGCTTATTACTAAACAGTGATTATTAACTCCTGTTATTCTATTGGGATGAGTTTTTTCTGACCTCTGTTGGTTACCTGTTCTGGTATTATTTATTCCTGTGTCTTTTGAGAAGCTTTCATCAGACTGAGTTTTTTTCTTTATCTGTAGAGTTGACTTTGCAGATATAAATCCTCAGATTTGCTTTTATTACAAAACATTTTTCTTCTTCCTTGAATTATAACTGATGGTTTTTCTGGGTATAGTAGTCTAGGCTATTATGGTTACTTGGAGCTTCTAGACCATATGTCTAGGCCCTTTTGTCTTTCACTCCACTGAAAAGCCTGGTGTTATTCATTCTAATAGGCCTGTCTTTGTGTGTGTCTTGGTCTTTGTCCTTGGCAGTGTTTAATATCCTTTCTTTGTCGTGCATATTTAGTGTCTTGATTATGGTATATTATGTGGAGATTCTTTTCTGATCCTGTATATCTCATGCTCTGTATGTCTCAGGAACGTTGATAAACATCTTTCTTTAGATCTAGAAATTTTTTTTCTATGATACTGTTGAAAATATTTTCTGTGCCTTTGACCTGGGTGGGTTTATTCTCTTTCTCCTATACCAACTGAGTTTGGCCTTTTCACAGTGTCTCAGATTTCCTGGATGTGTTGTGCCTGAATTTTTAAATTTTTCATACTTTCTTTGACTAAGTGATCTAATCCGTTTACTGTCTCAAGACCTAATATTCTCTGATCTACTTATACAAATGTTGATGAGACTTTCTTCTGGACTTTTTGTTCGATTTCTTTGAGTTTTTCATTTGAGTTTTATTTCAATTTGTCTTTTCTACAAAGATTCCATTTCTTTGTTAAATTCTATTTTCATAACTGTTTTCTTTGTTTTACTTAACAATTATATTTCCACACTCTTCATTTAGTCACTTATTCATATTCTCTTTAAACTCCTTGAATACATCTATAATTGCTATTTTGTATGATTTTTTTCCTCTATAAAGTTTTTATTATTATTTATTTATTCACTTTACATCCCGATTGTGACTCCCTATCTCTCCTCTCTTCCCAGTTCTACCCTTACAAATCGCTACCCCCTCCCCTTTGAGAGTTCCCTCTTGGGTACCACCACACCCTGGGACATCTGGTCACCACAGGTCTGAGTGCATCCTCTTCCACTGAGCCCCAACTAGATAGTGGAGCTAGGGGAAGGGGATCCAATGGCAGACAACTTAGTCAGAGACCACCCCTGCTCCAGTTGCTAAAGGACCCACATGAAGATCAAGCTGCACATCTGCTATTAATGTTTAGGGGACCTAGGTTCAACCCCTGCATGCTCTTTGGTTAGTGGTTCAGTCTCTGTGAACACCGCTGGTCCCAGGTCATTTGACTCTGTAGGTCTTCTTATGGTGTCCTTGACCTCTCCAGCTCCCTCAATTTTGTCCCACAATCTTCCACAAGACTCCTGGAGCACTGCCTGGGAGTGAGAGCAACAACTGATGCAAGGAAACTGGAGAACTGGTATGGGGGATGTTCCCAAGAGTCTATAGGGTGACCCCTAAGTTGAGATTTTTACCAGCGGGGCATATGGAGACTGAAGTGGCCACCTCCTGTAGCCAGGTAGGATTTCTAGGAGGAAGAGGGACATCAACCTACCCACGAACCCTTCAACCTAAATTACCCTTCCTACAAGATGCACAGGAATAAAGTCCGAGCAGAAATTGAGGAAATGGCCAGATAATGACAGGTCTAACTTGAAATATATCCCATGTAAGATAGCCAACCCCTGACGCTATTAATGATACTCTGCTATGCTTGCAGACAGGAACCAGGCATAGCTGTCTCCTAAGAGGTTTCATCCAGTAGGGTATGGAGACAGATGCATAGACCCACAGCCAAATATAATTGCTATTTTTAAGTTCTTGTCTTCTGTATCATTTTCTCAGGAAATATTGGGTGGTCCTGGTTTCTGGAAGAGGCATGTTATCTCACTTGTTCTTCTTTGTATTTTTGCAGTGGGACCTAAGCATTTGCAGTGAGGATACTTAGTGTTTCACGTTGTGGAGATCTGGAGATTGCCTTTGTTGGTAGGTGTTTGGATTTTTGTTTGCCGTTAACCCCAGCCCATCAGATTGTAGACCAGCTGTGTGATACTGCATTTCCAGACTGCGGTAAGATGGCATGTCAAGGCTTTAATTTACATTTCCCTGTTGGCTACCAATACTGGGCACTTCTTCAGATGTGTATATGTCATTTATGTTTCTTTTGAGAATTCTATTCAGATCCATAGCTTGTTTTTAATTATTTTCTTGATGCTTCTTTTTTTTTCTTTTTCTTTTTCTTTTTTTCTTTTTTCTTTTTTC